>NC_084706.1:25158107-25458107 GCF_033807575.1 Cydia pomonella | reverse complement strand
ATGATATTAATGAATTCTTTGCCAATTAATATGTAACAGTCTGTCAAGCCATTTCCGTCGGTGGAGAGGGGCGGCGGGTTTAGAAAATGGAGGTGCGGAGGCTAATAGAATATTTGGATTTCGCGCCTTTTTCTACTGGCAGAGTGGTTTTACCGGCTATACCATGTACTTAAGTTTAAGCTTAGTTTTAGGATAGGTAGGTTAACTACCATCAGAAAATTGTACGCCCTAGCAGGCAACTGTTGACACGTATAATGTAAAAATAGACCACCTTTGTATGTACACAGTTATACAATAAAAAATATTCTATTCTATTCTATTCTATTCGCGGTCTTTGAAATATAATTAATATGAACATATATTTTTCTTACTTGACTAAAACAAATAGTCTTTCTTAAAAAACTGTTTAAATAACATCAATTTCAAGGACATTGGGTGTTGACAGCTCCTTAAGTATGTCTAGCATTACCATAGTAGCAAGTGTAATTGGTGTAAACCGTTCTTGTGAATAAATAAATACATAATAATCAGTCTATACTCTAAAGACAATCCAGTGACACTATTGAAGATATGTTATACGGACCAAATGCCCGGACGCGCACGCCAGGCTTAACGGGGGACGCAATTACGATGATTAAATGAAACCAGTTCTCTCGCTGCCCGAGCAACTTGAGCCTCGGTGGACCTTATCTTATTGTAATAAAGTTTATTGTTGGTTAGCAGTGTGTATTCCCAGCGGCGCTGTGTGGTTGATGCCGGCGCCAGTGTAAGGTGATCTAATAAACATACAGTCACGTTCTGAAAATATCGATACAGACGAAGTGCCAAAAATATGAATACACGACCTTATTGCGCATTAAGGTGTATAGATATTTTTGGCACTTTGTCGCCTGTTTCTATAGTTTCAGACGTGAGCGTACATCGGGGTTTTTGGTGCGGGAATACTTTACACTAGTCAAAAAATGTAAAAACCAATACTATTTTAACATTTTCATATCTCATGCTCTGAAAGTGGGTTGTTGTTGTTCTAAAATGGGAGCGTGCACGACTGTCACGCAACCTAGTGTCCGCAAGTCTAGGGGAAAACGTCAATTCACTACATCTTATAAAACTACTCCAAAACTAAAAACTACTGAACGGATTTTCATACGGCTTTCATCTATCAATAGAGTGATTCTTGAGGAAGGATTAGGTATATAACTTGTTAAGGTTTTGTGTAAATTGTTTGAAATATAACGATGTTGTCGGAAAAAATCACGCTGGCTAGGAGCTTTAATCGAAAACGCTGCCTAATCCGTTTGAGTTATAACAACACAATGTATGGTTGGGTTGTTTCTCACTCATAGGTCTACAAAAAAGTCCGCGATGTGAAATGTCTATCTTTTAAGGATAACTTACTATATCCATTCTTAACTTCTAGAAAAAGATCACGTAATATGTGGCATTTGCAAAGCTATTTACATGGATACATTATTAACAATTATCAAAATAAATACGTTAGTTATATTAAGCATTTCATACAGATTACAATGGTCCCTTACACCATACAATTTAAATGAATATTTCAGGAGTAATCGTAAATCAAAGTTTCATTTCGAGCCATATAAATGTACGAAATGTTAAAGACGCTATCCGCAGTTAGTTCAAATTTTTACCACCTTATGCGCTGGGATCGCTTTACTTACCCCCACCACGCACTTCGCACGGTCCCAATACGTTTCTGCTCTAGAGCACTGTACTTTCTAAGTACGTTTTATTCTCTTTTGTTACGATAAGCAAATAATGTTTTTGGTTTTAAATGGAGCTGTTGTACAATTTCCATTCAGATGATTAACTCCCCATTCCATAACTAACGATATTTTTACCTAAATTGTTAATAGAAAGTATTCTAAATAAATACTACTAAAGTACACTAAGCCGTTGTGTAGTAGTATACATAAGCCGTGTTTATTAAATGCACAAATCCCATACAAAATGAGACTTAACGCAAACGCGTACGTCACGTCACCCTATCGAATAAATTTACACTAGGGGTTCTGAAAAGTCAAAGAAACCTTTCAAGTATATATTATAAATTGCTGTAGATAAGCGCCATTTTGGTAATTTTGGGAAAGACCATAACATGATGGTATTTTTACTTTTCAGCAGTTATATGAAATCGGTTACTTTTTTTAAGGTAAAAAAAATGAATAGGTATCCGTAAATACGTGTGCCTATTTTGTATTTTATTGTTTATTGGGGTGTAGGTATAATGGTCGTTAGCCCGCGGCTTGCTAAACCGATCGGAATGATGCTGCTCCGGGATATCGATGTTGAAGACATTCTACACTGCGTTACGCAGGCTTAGTCGATATTACTTAAATACAATATTAATATAATGAATAGGGGCTAGCGTGGGGACTATAGCCTGAAGCCCTCTCGGGCATGAGAGGAGGCCTGTGCCCAGCAGTGGGACGTATATAGGCTGAATTATTAATATACTTTAATAGCATTCAAACGGTAAATATTAATGTTATTTTTTATATTAATTTTCCAATGACTTATTGATAGTGACATTCATTTTAATGTGTAATACTCGTAATTGGTATATGTGATTTATTTCCTTAACTTAAAGAAAACAAACAGAAGAAAGACGCTAGTCGTATTTTTCCGTTTTATCACATTTTGATCGGTATAGAACACCCTCTGACAAATCGTGTTCCACCATATACTACACACACACTGTTGTTACACATTCTTCAAGTTGTTCTGCCATAATGGCACCGCTAGGCCCATGACATAGACAACTTAAAAATAAGAATAGGTCATTAGTCAATAAGGGCCACTAACTCGGGGTTAACCGATTAAAACCGGAGGTACTAGTACAATTAACCCTGTGTTCATGGTTAACTCCAGTGGCTAACCCTGTATGGTGCAGGTGGCCCTAACCGTCAAAGCAAGTAAAAAAAGTCATTTACTGTCGCAAAAAATGGGTACCTACATACAGCAACGGATAAGCAAACAAAAAAGCGCCACTTGGTCCTTACCAATATAATTCAGTCCTCCTTCAGGTCCTTACCAGTGTAATTTGTAAAACCTCTTCTTAGCCAGTGCTAATGCACCATAGCATGGAATCGAGCACACTGAAAGTACAAGTTTGAAAGATTACACTACACTACACCGTACAGTCCCGTGTACAGAGTGAGCATTTCTTAGAGATAACGTAATTTTTCTTAAATATGCAATTATCTATGATTTTTAAGTTTACGAGCTCTTTGCATACCTGCAGAAACAACAGGTCTCAAAAAATTTACACATATTTTTCTAGATTTCCTTTGTTACCAAACTTTGGGACAGTTTGAACTGCGCCATAAAAGTTCGAGCAGTTTGTTTCAGCATGACCGCACAGGCGCACACGACCACACAACGTAATTTACTCACCATATTGCAGTTCATCAATATGCCTCCACAGAAAACGCGTATGCTTCATATGAATAATATGAACGACCTTTCCATCCACACTTATACACACAAACTAATTCGTAACGCATCTTCGTACACACTGGCAGTCTTGATCATTAACTAGTCTCTGGCGCTGCCCATGATTATAGGTGGTTCCCTGTAACGAGTTAAACGCATCGTGATTAGCGATACCGGTTCGAATGTTATTCCCAATTTGAATATCGGGCCCGTGAGAAATATTCTCATATTGTAGCTATGATACGCGGGAGCGCTGGTAGCCTAGCGGTAAGAGCGTGCGACTTTCAAACTGGAGGTTCCGAGTTCGGAGTTTTTCGGCAATTAAGTACGCTATATCATTTGATATTTAGGTACCAGTCGCTTTTCGGTGAATGGAAACATCGCGAGGAAACCGGACTAATCCCAATATAAGGCTTGGCTTAGTTTCCCTTCTGGGTTGGAAGACTTGGAAGTTCAGATGGCAGTCGATTTCGTAGAAAACTAGTTCCTACACCAATTCTTAGGATTAGTTGCCAAGCGGATCCTAGGCTCCCATGAGCCATGGCAGAAAGCCGGGATAAATATCTTCCTTTATATTTTAGCTATGATATTGGTATGTATTTCCCATCACGGAACAAGGTGTTCCGGACATTTGAGAGCACGCGCGGAGCCGAAGCCAACACGTAGAGGCCTTTTTGACACTTTAATTAAATGTAAGGGGTACACCGAACGGATGCTGCCCTTGCCCGTGTCATGGGACGCACGCAGAGGCAGCACCCGCTAGGGTGTAAGGACTATTGGGAGTTACTCAAATTAAGGAAACTATAGGTCAATTTACTGCTGCTTAATCTACTGTTCAATGTTATTGAATGACTGTTTGTTTCTGAATAAAAGAAAAAAAAATAAAAAAAAATCTAGAAATGAACTATTAGGCTGTTGGGTGAAATCGATGGACTAAATAAGGCGTCCGTTTTATATCCCAATATAAAACGGACGCCTGCCTAATAAAATGGTAATGTATTACTTAATACAATTGCAATATAGGTATCATTATTAACAGGCTTGGTCATCAGTGGCGAGGGTCTACATATATACATAGCAGGAGATAGGTACTACGGTATAGGGCCGATTCACCGATCTTCCTACCCGATGAAACTTATATTTAAATATGAAAAATATATAAAAATGATGGTAATTTTATTGTGAATACAGTGGTATAGGGTTTCCTGTAAAAATCCAGTCGCAAATAAGGGTTGCCAGGCTTTTAAATAAAATAAAATGGGAGGCAATATGACCTATCAATAATATGACCTCTTTCATCTTTTGTTATTTTATAATGTAAATAATCGTAGAAAAATGAGACATTAAATCGTTGATTGAGTTTCGGATTGGCATAAAGCATAACCTTTAGTATTAATTTAATATTATAGGACATTATTACACAAATTGACTAAGTCCCACAGTAAGCTCGATAAGGCTTGTGTTGAGGGTACTTAGACAACGATATATATAATATATAAAGATTTATAAATACTTAAATACATAGAAAACACCCATGACTCCCAGGATTTGAACCCGGGACCATCGGCTTCATAGGCAGGGTCACTACCCACGAGGCCAGACCGGTCGTCAAAACTTTGATATTGATGAATTAACCTAGATATGCGTTTGTATAATATTAGAAATAACGTTGGTAAGCGAATATGACATTTAATTATTAGCTTCTTATCATGTTGTAAAGGTGTTAAATTAGATATGCATGAATTTATAAGTACTATGTCATGTACTGACTACATTCAACTAACATCTTCTGTAATGCACATTACTTTTAATGTTGAATAAATGAAATGAAATGAACACTTTTAACGATATTTCAAAAACGGCTCAACTGATCGTTTGTTTTTTATCGTGATCAGTTCAAATGAAACAAATGAAATGAAATGAATGAATGAATGAATGAAATGAATGAATGAATGAATGAAATGAATGTTGTGTATTCAGTTGAAATTATCACAGAAGATGTAATTTCTGTTGCCATTACAACAACAAATACAAAAACTTTATTTTTTTGTTAATTTGCCGGTTTTTTCTACTGACGGAAATGGGTTACCAAGCTATAAAAGTTTTTGATCCGTATATTTGTGTACTATAGTGTATTTGTAGTGTAATACATATTCTCGACGTAGGTGGGCGTCGGCCGCGCGTATTTCTGGCTCCATCACGTGCTTCTCTAATTGGCAGATTTTTTTATTTTTAAATATACGTCGCATTCAGCTCGTGCGACTAGTGTCAGACCAAGCTAAGTTAGCAGAGGTTTTGATAGCCCAGATGGTGCAAGTGTTAGGTAAACGTCATAATTTAACAGAAGTATGACGTTAAAATTAACATTGCACTTACAAACAATTATGTAATCCGTAATTTATAGATATTATTAATTTCAAGAGGTCACTTACAAACAATGATGTAATCCGTAATTTATAGATATTATTAATTATTTTAACTTTCATTGATAATTATATTAATTACAGCTGTATTTTATATTTTTATTAATTATAAAGGTACTGATACACATGCTAATTACTAGCACGAAAGCATGCTACTATTGAGCAAATGCTACCTATTAGCATGTGTGTCTACGACGTGCTCATAATTAGCATGCTTTTTAGTAGCATACTCAAAGATAGCACGCCCTGCTATTTTTGAGCGTGCTACCTGAGGCGGGGGTAGAGAGGGGAATGGTAATAGCAAGTGTGAACACGTTTGCTAATAAGCATGCTAGTATCGATCTGTTGTTTGCAACAGGTGCATGTGCCTGCGTCTGCCAAAATGTCTCGCTGGGGTGACGAGAAAACCATACGTTTTATTACTTTATACAGAAATAATGAATGCTTTTGGAACCCACGGTCACCTCAATATAAAAATAGCATTTCACATGTGAGTGTCTTGTTTCTGTATAGCACTTTCAACCTTGCTTAGTAAAAAGTCAAATTGATGTGGAAGCATACGCAAATGATAATATCTTCTTCTCGCATTTCTCTTATCAAACGTACACTAGCTCCAAGGTCTTGTCTCCTGGTCAACCAATCACGAACCCAAATCTTCCTGCTTTTTTTCTTCTTTCTATTTCTCAAAACGTTGGTGATGCATTGTATCGCCACCAAAAGAATTATTTTATTGAGCTCTAGGCGGAAAGCTACGTCGTCCATCGTTCGTGGCAGAGAGCACGCTACTAAATGGCATGTGTATCCGGAGTATTTGCTTTGAGCATGCTTATTCGTGAGTATGCTCAAAATTAGCATGCTTATTTGTAGCAAATGTGAACAGTGCATAAGCACGCTCAAACCAAGCATGCTCATAAGCACACTTTTAAGCATGCTATTATAGAGCATGTGTATCAGTACCTTAAGAAATTATTATAGAATTGCTATTGAAATAAATTGGTGTGTTAAATTGTTTATTGAATGTTTTTTAATGACTAGTATGTAAGCGCTTTGGTACACTAATGTAATGCTTATGTACGCTGAAATAAAAGGAAAAAAAAAATAATTGAAAAAAATTGTAACTGAGACCAATTTGAACGTGCGCTGACCTCAAACCAATATCAGAATGATATTGGAATCATATCAGTTAGTTGGCTGTGATTCGCGCGGATGTCTCGCTCGCACTAATTCATAAACAAATGAATAATAATAAATAAATATTATAGGGACATTCTTAGGGCTCATTTAGACGGTGCGATTACTCGCATGCGAGTTTAATTACATTGCGGTATTTGATCGGTCGGCTGAATTGGATATAACCTCAATAGTCCGCAATGAAACTAAAATCGCATGCGAGCTTGCGTGCCGTCTAAATGAGCCCTTATACTAATTGACTAAGTCGCACGGTAAGCCAAGAAGGCTTGTGTTGTGGGTACTCAGACGATGTTTAGCTTTTATGCATGTTTTTTATTGTATGTATTTTTTTAAATGTAGTTTAGACCTACGTTCGTGATTTTCTATCGAACCAAAGTTACAAACTGCAAAGTTACATACGAATCTCTGATGTCCCTAGAGAAGGCCTCAAAATTGCTAATTAAATATATGGCAGCCGGGTTCCGGGTTTTTAAAATCCGTTTTCTGAACCTACTAGAGAATACTACTCGTATAAGTCCCAAATTGTCACACTTTTATTTCCGACGGAAATAAACGTATAATGAAATAATAAATCAGCCTATATACGTCCCACTGCTGGAACAGGCCTCGCATGCGCGAGAGGTCACCTAGCTAGCCCAATGCGGGTTGGGGACTTCACATACACCTTTAAATTTCTCCGCAGTTTTCCATGATGTTTTCCTTCACCGAAAAGCACATGGCAAATATCGAAGGGTACCTATTTCGTACATAAGTTGCGAAAAACTTATTGGTACGAGCCAAGATTTAAACCCGCGATCTATGGAAATTAAGGTAACAAAATAAATTCGCGATAGACCAGGATTTAGACGTTTTAAAATGTTATAATCCCAAATTGGCGTCAAAAATCCCTTCTTTATCTAGACCCTTAACTTACTTAACTTAACACTATACACCGTGTTTTTATTGCATTCCGTTAACTTCGGGGTATTGGTAAGTACGTCTAAGGAAAAGAAACGGCATAGGTATTAAAAAAATACATAATTTTTTAACTATTTTTATTTATATAAAAAGTAATTAAATGTTGCATATAGCGTTGTTGTAACACGGGCATTACATTTAACTCAACCAAACAATTGAAAACTGTGACATATCAATGTCATTTCGAACACCGATCGTCCGAGATAGTAAATGTATAAACTCGTACTAAACACTAATCAATATGTAAACAGGCCCTGAGGCAAGTGTACACGCTCGTAAGGGCCTTATAAGATACAAATTAACTATTGATTATCCGATTATCCCAAATGGAGTGTCTTTTGAGAAAGTTATTTAATTTAAGCTCAGGGATACACACTTAAAATTAACGGAAAAAAACACGGTGTATAGACCTTCCAGCTTCCCTTATCACCATGTTATCAGCATTACTGAGAACAGAGACCGTCTAATGGAATATATCTGTAGCAGATTACTTAATATAGTTTCCGGTGAAAAAAACTCGCCCGGGTCGTCCAGTCACCTAAACGAACTCAGACGAGAAGAAACTAAATAAATAAATAGATGTTAAAAGCCCATCAACGTGCTCACTAGCGCCACTTGTAAATCATTCTGATTCTTTAAATTTAACTATAGACATTTAAAAAGGGGGGCCGCTACGTACTGTATTTTATATTTAAGTACCTTCTGCATTCATCATACTAGTTTTTACGATGCTAGATTCGTCAATCTAGGCGCCCAAAGTTAAAATGGCCGTTTTTGTTTCGAGTTCAAGGCTAGAGTAAATAGGTATCTCATTAAGCGTGCTCCACCGTAGACCGCATCATCACTTACCATCAGGTGTGATCGTGGTCAAACGCCGACCTATCCTCCATAAAAAAAAAAGTTCAAAGATCGACGAATCCAGCAACATAAAAACTAGTTTAATTATTCTGTATGTAGTTTGGTTGTAAGGTACTTAAATACAAAATACAGTTCCTAGCGGCCCACTTTTTTTTAAATATCTATCGTTAAATTTAAATAATATCAATTATTTTCCAGTGGCGCTAGTGAGCACGTTGATGGGTTCTAAAGACGAATGTGGAGAATGGTCTCAGAAGAGTGCGAAGGTGCTGAGACCCTCGCGTAATCGCCTTTTTGTACAAACGTAGTGCTCAATTTTTTTCTCTGAATATTAAGTAACATAACAGATATTATTTGACATAATTTGTGGTATATCAACCACAGCTATAACCATTATATCAATAATAACGACAGTTCCAAGTTGAGAATTTAAATTCAACAGCCAACCGAACCGAGATACCGGGCACGATTAAAATCGTTCCAACTTCCGTTCAACCTGCACGTCAGATAAAAATATAATTAAGAAAAATAACATAGAGGTCTTACATATACATATATATGAAGCGCTGGTCTGGTGGCCTAGCGCGCGGTAAGAGCGTGCGACTTGCATTTCGGTCGCGGGTTTAAACCCCGGCTCGTACCAATCAGTTATTCGGAAATTATGTATGAAATATCATTTGATATTTAACAGTCGCTTTTCGGCGAAGGAAAACATCAGAAATCAAAAATTATTCAAATTAAATTATTATTAATTATTCATAGTGAGAAAACCGGACTAATACCAATAACGCCTAGTTTACCCTCTGGGTTGGAAGGTCGGATGGCAGTTGCTTTCCTAAAAACTAGTGCCTACGCCAATTATTGGGATTAGTTGCCAGGACCCCAGGCTCCCATGAGCCGTGGCCATGTGTATAAATGGAAGACAAACATAAAAAAAACGATGACTGTTACATAAACTGACGTATTCAACTTCTGAAAGATACTCGTAAAGATATAAGAAAAAGCAATTACTCAAACTTGTTAACGTTTAGCGCAACCTTTACTATGGGACCAACCTTAAAATCGCGAAAAAAAATTTGCTCGTTTCATACATTTTGTTGGTCTGATGTTTAAATTTCCTATGGCCTTTTGACGACCAGTCTGGCCTAGTGGGTAGTGACCCTGCCTACGAAGCCGATGGTCCCGGGTTCAAATCCTGGTAAGGGCATTTATTCGTGTGATAAGCATGGATATTTGTTCCTGAGTCATGGGTGTTTTCTATGTATTTAAGTATTTATATATTATATATATCTTTGTCTAAGTACCCTGAACACAAGCCTTATTGAGCTTACTGTGGGACTTGGTCAATTTGTGTAATAATGTCCTAGAATATTTATTTATTTATTATATGGGATAGACATTTTTTATCGCGATTTCGGGGCTGGTCCCATGTCCCATACTAAAAGTTGCTCAGTAGAACCTAAATGTTAACGGGTTTGAGTAATTGCTTTACGTTTAGAGACATACTGTATAGTTGTATTATCAATTTAACGGGCAAGACTGAAACAAAATTAAAAAATCCACTTTAACGGGCAACACTAAAAAATTTTTTTTAAATCCACTTAACGGGCAAAGAGCATATAATCACTACGTTTTAAGAGACGGGACTTCCATACTAGCGAGTGGAATCCCTTTGTTTCGCAAATCATTACCAATTGTCTACGACAAAGAACTGTCAAAGTACTGTCAAAGAACCATAGTACCAACATAAACAATTTAAATAGTGTAGTACGCTACACGCTCGCGTTTCTTATCGATATCGATAAAATGGGGAGGCTTGAAATATAGACTCTTGTCTACAAATTTTGTACTCGAAATCAAGTCCACATTTAAGTTGTATGTTATATAGTGGATAGTTCTATGAGTGGACTAATACGTGGTCGAGCTTAATGTGGACTCGATTTTTTTTAGAACACCTTGTTGTTCTTCACCACTAGGAAGGATCAATGTAGCACTTTTTTCCCCTACTAGGAGGGATCACTTTTTTTCCTCTTTTTGCATACTTCTTAGGTTAAATTATTTAATTTAATTACCATTAATTAAATTTATTTATTTATTTGTACCATAATAATTTCCTCATAGGTGATGTGAAAAGCAGTATGTAAAATTATCACGTGTTAGCAAAAATATTTCCACCTATCCAATTTCTTGGTCCAATGTCATTGCGTCTCACTCTGTCATTAATCAAAATGTGAGACGCTATACACATTGGACAAAGAAATTGCATAGGTGGAATACCACCCATAGGCGTTAACACTTGAATCCCTCACTACGCTAGGATTCTATTTTAGAATACCTCGTTACACTCAGAATGTAATTATAAAATCCTTCACTATTTTTTTTCTTTATTTTTTTTTAATTAAAAGCACTATTTTCAAAATGATCTGCAGATACATGTTTCAATAAATGTAACTTTTCTATGGGAAGATGTACCAGGTCTTCGTTTCCAACAAATTTGACCCACTGCCTGCATCTGAAAACATACAGCCTTGGTTATGTACAGTTTATATTCCAAGTGTTTGCTAATGAGATGATCAACTGATTATTTAGCGCTAATATGCATCTATAAATCATGTTTTTTTGGCATCCAATTATCAACAACCCTTTATCAATGCTCTAACTTTTTATATATTTATATGTCTGTTAATCATGAGAACCGGTCATGGTCCTACTAGGCAGTAACCCTGCCTATGAAGCCGATGGTCCCAGGTTCAAATCCTGGTACGGGCATTTATTTATGTGATGACCATGCATATTTGTTCCTGAGTCATGTGTGTTTTCTATGTATTTATATGTATATATCGTTGTCTAAGTACCCACAACACATGTCTTATTTAGCTTCCTATGGGATTAAGTCAATTTGTGTAATAATGTCGTATAATATTTTTTATTGATCACAAAAAGAGAGATTAATTTACTTACATTTCAGATTAATATATTAAATAATTACTAGATTAAAAAAAATATGTTAAATAATGACCATTAATGCATAGATGATAGATAATTTTCCACTGAAAATCTTCGACGAAATAATTTTGTCATATTGCATGCAAGTTCTCAGGAAATTTCACATATTTTATTTAAGTACTTACACTGATATACAAATAAACATACAGTTATCGATAGTTTTAGTACATCCCTAGTTCACAACTAAAAATAATATAAAATATCAAATTTTCGATGTGTTTAAAGCTTGCTGCACCAAAATAAGGTCAAAAGTATCTAAAGCAATACGTACCGGTCTTTATCCAAGGGAAATTCCGCCATAAAATCCCTTTTTTCGTGATTTTCTCGAGTGGCTCGCTTGCCACATATTTCACACTTAGTAAACCGTTTTCTAGGTGGCATTGTAACAAACTCGTTCTTTACTCTGATCACGGTTCACTATTTTCGATATTTTCACTAAATAATAAAGAAATTGCACGAAATACCCGAACAAAACATTGAAGCCTTCATAACAAACAAAACAATTAGGCTGACAGTTGACTTGATGTAAACTTGACATAATAAATAGCACTGACGTTTTATTTTTCTTCGTTGGCAAAGATTTGCGAAACAAGTTCCATACAAATCTTATTTTGTTCCTAGTTGCGTCAGCCTGTTAACGGGCACGACTGAATTTTTTTTTTAAATACACTTTAACGGACAAGACAGAAAAAAAAATCCACTTTACGGGCAACATTGAAAAAAAAATTAAAAAATCCTCAAGCCTCATCGCCAATCTATAGTCCGAAAAATTCTGTACAAGAAATAAATAGAAAAAGACGATGTTACACGGTGGTCCGTACCCAAAGGGTAAAACAGGACCCTATTACTAAGACTCCGCTGTCCGTCCGTCTGTCTGTCTGTCTGTCTGTCACCAGGCTGTATCTCAAGAACCGTGGTGGTCACAGTTGAAATTTTCACCGATGATGTCTTTCTGTTGCCGCTATAACAAGAAGTACTAAAAAGTACGGAACCCTCGGTAAGCGAGTCCGACTCACACTTGTCCGGTTTTTTTGAGACCGTTGCCCTATTAAGGGATAGTTGGTTGTGGAATGAGCTACCTGCCGAGGTCTTCCCGAGGGTCTACAGTATGAGGTTCTTCAAAAAAGGAGTGTACAGATTTTTAAAGGGTCGGCAACGCGCATGTAACACCTCTGGAGTTGCAGGCGTCCATAGGCTACGGTGACTGCTTACCATCAGGGGGGCCGTATGCTTGCTTGCCACCGTCGTGGTATAAAAAAAAAAGTTGGGTAGTTTTACGGTACTTATTGTATGTCATGTCTCAGATTAATTTCAAATATAGCCGGTCAAACTAGGTACTTTGTCAATAGAAAAGGCGCGAAATTCTACTTTTGTATGTTGACAAGGATAACCCATCGCGCCTACATTTTTTTAAATTTGCCGTTTTTTTCTACTGATTGGAAACGACTTGAAAAACTATTGTCAAACCAAGTTAAGAATTAAAATCCGAAAGCAACTTCAGAGCCAAACGAACCGAGATTAAAAATCGTTCCAACTTCCGTTCGGCCCGCCAGCCAGATAAAAAAGATAAATAAGAAAAATAACATAAAGATCGATACGGCGGAACGGTGCTACCTGTTTTTTTCACTGCCCGGGGCAGTGGCTGCTCCGTCTTGCTTATTTGCTTTCTATACGGTGTTGCCAGTTGATGCATCGCGCCAATATTCTTTAAAAATATAGAGTCCGTCTAACTTTGCATCGACTTGAACAAAACAAAGTATGAAAGTGTCATTTTATACGTCATATTTTCATAGAATATAACAGTAATTATGACATTGCGACACTGCTATCGAAAATACGCTATTTATTGTGTCAAGTTTACATCAAGTCAACTGTCAGCCTCATTGTTTTGTTTGTTATGAAGGCTTCAATGTTTTGTTCGGGTATTTCGTGCAATTTCTTTATTATTTAGTGAAAATATCCACTATATAACATACAACTTAAATGTGGCCTCGATCCTAACTTGATTTCGAGTACAAAATTTGTAGACAGGAGTCTACGTTTCAACCCACCCCATTTTATCGATATCGATAAGAAACCCAAGCGTGTAGCGTACTACTCTATTTAAATCGCTTATGTTGGTACTATGGTTCTTTGACAGTTCTTTGTCGTACATTTTGGTAATGATTTGCGAAACAAACTGATTCCACTCGCTAGTATGGGAGACCCGTCTCTTAAAACGTAGTGATTATATGCTCTTTGATACCATGCAGTATGCTTGATCCGCCCATACCTAGAACTTGTTCTAGAAAAAAAGCGGCCAAGTGCGAGTCGGACTCGCGCATGAAGGGTTCCGTACCATTTAAGACGTATTAAAAAAAAATCTACTTGCTAGATCTTGTTCAACATTTTACCACTTTGGACACACATTTTACCACTTTGGGACTGTCTCTCGCGCAAACTATTCAGTTTAGAAAAAAATGATGTTAGAAACCTAAATATCATTTTTGAAGACCTATCCATAGATACCCCACACGTATGGGTTTGATGAAAAAAATTTTTTTTTAATTTATTGACGTATTAAAAAAAAACTATTCACTAGATCTCGTTCAAACCAATTTTCGGTGGAAGTTTGCATGGTAATGTATATCATATATTTTTTTTAGATTTTTCATTCTGTTATTTTAGAAGTTACAGGGGGGGGGACACACATTTTTTCACTTTGGAAGTGTCTCTCGCGCAAACTATTCAGTTTAGAAAAAAATGATATTAGAAACCTAAATATCATTTTTGAAGACCTATCCATAGATACCCCACACGTATGGGTTTGATGAAATTTTTTTTTTTTTTTAATTTTTATGACGTATTAAAAAAAAACTACTTACTAGATCTCGTTCGAACCAATTTTCGGTGGAAGTTTGCATGGCAATGTATATCATATATTTTTTTTAGATTTTTCATTCTGTTATTTTAGAAGTTACAGGGGGGGGGGGACACACATTTTTTCACTTTGGAAGTGTCTCTCGCGCAAACTATTCAGTTTAGAAAAAAATGATATTAGAAACCTAAATATCATTTTTGAAGACCTATCCATAGATACCCCACACGTATGGGTTTGATGAAAAAATTTTTTTTTTTAAATTTTTATGACGTATTAAAAAAAAACTACTTACTAGATCTCGTTCGAACCAATTTTCGGTGGAAGTTTGCATGGCAATGTATATCATATATTTTTTTTAGATTTTTCATTCTGTTATTTTAGAAGTTACGGGGGGGGGGGACACACTTTTTACCACTTTGGAAGTGTCTCTCGCGCAAACTTTTCAGTTTAGAAAAAAATGATATTAGAAACCTCAATATCATTTTTAAAGACCTATCCATAGATACCCCACACGTATGAGTTTGATGAAAAAAGATTTTTTGAGTTTCAGTTCTAAGTATGGGGAACCCCCAAAATTTATTGTTTTTTTTCTATTTTTGTGTGAACATCATAATGCGGTTCATAGAATACATCTACTTACCAAGTTTGAACAGTATAGCTTTTATAGTTTCGGAAAAAAGTGGCTGTGACAGAATCGGACAGACAGACGGACATGACGAATCTATAAGGGTTCCGTTTTTTGCCATTTGGCTACGGAACCCTAAAAACGAGTGCTTGATAAAATTATATATCGACAAACCGTAATCGATAAGCAAGTCAAGGATAAATTTAAATATGTTTATAATTCTTTTTTCGTACCAGCCAGATTAAAAAGAAAAATAACAAAGATCGATACGGTGCAACGGCGCTACCAGTTTTTTTTCACTGCCCGGGGCAGTGGCTGTTCCATCTTGCTTATTTGCTTTCTATACGGTGTTGCCAGTTGATGCAACGCGCCAATATTCTTAAAAAAATTCCAAAGTCCATCTGAGGAGTATCTTTTTAAAAGGACTTATTTCCATTTCTCTCTATTTTTTAAATATCAATGCAAGCCTGCTTATAACATAAAATACGCATTTTTATTAAGATTATTCTTGTTCTCTAAAAAAAGGTTCAAATATCGAAGTTCGGATCAACAGGGCTTATTTCTTCCTTATACGAGTTATACGTACACAGTATTTCGACGACCAGTTTGGCCTAGTGGGTGGTGACCCTGCCTACGAAGCCGATGGTTCCGGGTTCAAATCCTGGTAAGGGCATTTATTCGTGTGATGAGCATGAATATTTGTTCCTGAGTCATGGGTGTTTTCTATGTATTTAAGTATTTATAAATATTTACATATTATATATATCGTTGTCTAAGTACCCTCAACACAAGCCTTATTGAGTTTACTGTGGGACTTAGTCAATTTGTGTACTAATGTCCTATAATATTTATTTATTTATTATTATTTATTATTAGTATTCCTTGGCTGGTATTGTTATTGTACGTTGATTATCTTCTGGCCCAGTAACTACAAAACAATAAGTTTTAAACATGTTTATTTAATTTTAAGGTTTATTTTAACCATTAATATCACCAAAAATTGCCACTTTGCCATTTACATACTAAGGTATAATATAATAATTAATAACTTTATTATACCCGAACTCAACACCACCATAACATTAATTTTAGTAGTGAATTTTAATTTCTGTACCCCCTAGTGTAAATTAATTCGATAGCGAAACGTGACGTACGCGTTTGCGTTAAGTCTCATTTTGTATGGGAATTTGAGTTTCCAAAACGTCCCGCTTGGCGCGCTATTTCTAAATGCCATACAAAATGAGACTTAACGCAAACGCGCACTAGAGGCTCTGAATAAAAAGTTATCGATTTCGAAAAAGTTTATTCATGAAATGTGTAAATCAAAAAAGTGAACTTCTCACAAGGACACAACAAAACGGCTTTATTCCTGAAGTTTGCATCAAAAGTGTTTAATTCTGAAGTTGTATAGTAGATTAAATAATTATTTAGATAAATAAAAAAACATATGCCTTAGCATTTATGTCAACATGCGTTAAGTTTTTAGTCGAAATAAGCCCTTTTGAACAGGCACTCCTCATCTGTAAGGTAACTTTGCATCGACTTGAACAAAACAAAGTATGCATGTCATTTTAAACGTCATATTTTCATAGGATATGACAGTAATTATGACATTGCGACACTTTGCTATTGCAAATATCATGCAGTTTGCTTGGTCCGAAGTTACCTAGAACTTGTTCCAGCAAAAACGAGTGCTTGATAAAATTATATATGGGGCCATCCATTAATTACATCACACGAATTACTAGGTTTTTTGACCCCTCCCCCCCTGGTGTGACGTCACATTTTTCGCATTTTTTTCAACAAAATCGGCGAATCGAATTTGTTACTATTAATATTTTATCAAACTATTTTGGACAAAAGAAATATTAGTAATTATAACACAAAACCGACTAGGAAAGAAAATTAATCGCATACAACGATTATCGTTCTAAAAAACTCGTTATTTAACTGTACAGCGAATATTTTTTTTTTAATAAATACTGGTGAAGTTAAAGTGACGTCACAATGTTTGTGACTCCCTCCTTCACCTTGTCACAACATGTCACATTTTCTTGACCCCCTCCCTCCCCCTAAACGTGTTATGTAATTAATGGATGACCCCTATCGACAAACCGTTATCGATAAGATACGTATAATATTTTTATACGTACATAGGTACATAGACGCAGGATGGACGTGGCAAGTCTTCTGCCGGTTGGAAGACATTCGAATCAAATCGAAACTATTCGGAACAGTGTTAGTCTCATTTCTTATAAAAGGATTGTTGTTAATTGTCACGAAAATACGTTTAAGTAGGTACATTCAATTAATAAATTTATGTAAGCGTCTTATTAACAACTCTAAATACCTAAGTCTAGCACGTTTTTATGATCATCAAGTATTTTGTGATGTCAGTTGGTAATAGAGATGTTCGCTTATAAAGCAATTTCTCCGCTTTTTTCCATCAACTGGCAACACTGGTTCTATATTTCTATACGTATGTACCTATAGCGACGCAGGACGGACGTGGCAAGAGCAGGGGGTTTACCGCGAACCACGTTCGACGTGTTGCATCTCTGTCGCACTTGTAAATTCGTACGTAAGCGTGACAGGGAGGCAACACGTCGAACGTGGTTCGCGGTAGGCCCTCAGGTCTTCCGCCGGTTGGGATATTCGAAATACGTGGTTACATTCAATAACATAAGATATTGAATTAATGAGAATACCTGATATAATCGTTGGGAATCAAGTGTCGTAAGGATTTGCTTGTTTTATGGATATCTAAGTAGAGATTTGTCACTATAAAAGTCTATTATTAAGTTCTTGTAAAAATACTTCTGTGATGTGCATGTTTTATAACTTCCATTTTTAGAGTTCCGTAGCCAAATGGCAAAAAACGGAACCCTTATAGATTCGTCATGTCCGTCTGTCTGTCCGATTATGTCACAGCCACTTTTTTCCAAAGTATAAGAGCTATACTGTTCAAACTTGGTAAGTAGATGTATTCTATGAACCGCATTAAGATTTTTACACAAAAATAGAAAAAAAAACAATAAATTTTGGGGATTCCCCATACTTAGAACTGAAACTCAAAAAATCTTTTTCATCAAACCCATACGTGTGGGGTATCTATGGATAGTTCTTCAAAAATGATCTTCAGGCCGGTTGTAGATGTCCGGTGTTTTCGCCGGAAACCGGACCGTGTTACGCGACTACGTCCGGTTTTGTACATGGCTACCGACAGCTACACCCAAGAAAACCAGACATCGTCGCCGAACCCGGACAATTGTCCGGCGAAACCACCAGACTTCTACAACCGGCCTTAGGTTCCTAATGTCATTTTTTTCTAAACTGAATAGTTTGCGCGAGAGACACTTCCAAAGTGAAAAAATGTGTGTCCACCCCCCCCCCCCCCCCCCCCCTGTAACTTCTAAAATAACAGAATGAAAAATATACATTACCATGCAAACTTCCACCGAAAATTGGTTTGAACGAGATCTAGTAAGTAGTTTTTTTTAATACGTCATAAATGGTACGGAACCCTTCATGGGCGAGTCCGACTCGCACTTGGCCGCTTTTTGAATTTCGAGTGCTAGATTTCGTGTGGCTTCCTTCAATACTTTATCCGCTAAGCATTAAAATTCTACTAATAGAATTGAAGACGGGTGGTGAATACCACTAGGTAGATTCCCAATTTCTGTGGCTCGTAATTCAAATACCTATAGCATTTCGCCATTTTCCGCAGATTTTCTAGTTGAGAAATTGAACGCACGAAATTCAAAAATCGAACTCCGGGCCTATAGTTGGGTGGTTTAACATTAAAAATCCAACCTAATTTGACGTCCCACTAAGATTCTAATGCGGCTTTAGCTTTTAAACGATTTACTGCTACCATCTCTATATAAGCAATTTACAAAATACCTATTTTAGAATTGAATACGATCTGAAATCATCATACATCATTCGGCAGCGTAAATAGTAATCTCACACAAAATCACCTTTCCAACCGGGCGCGCATAAAAATTCTTCGAAATTTAAAATAAAACGGTCATAATGAGCGATTCCCGAAGATTTATAACGCAAAATGATAGCAGGGGAATTAGCATAGCGGATGATGTCATGGTTCCGACCCGGTGAATCCGGCTGCCATGATATACAACTGACATTATGAATATGCATGTTTATTTGGATGTTTGGACGTTTGTTTTACGCAAAAACGGCTTAACGAAATTTTAAGAAATTTAGCACTCAGTTTGAATCGGGGGTATCGTTTACTTTTTTTAAACTAATAACTCTTGGGTTATTTCGACTCACGACACAAGGACTACTTATTGTTTTATACAAAGAAAACAGTGTCCCCAGATTTTCATACAAATTTTGGGTGTGTTTCGTGACGGATCATATATAGTGTGTAATACTGTGTAATCTGTTTGAATAGGTAGTGTATACATATTTTTGGCATATTTTTCGTGTCCATATTTTCAGACGTGACTGTACGCTGTGTAAATTATAGGCGCTGGTGGCCTAGCGGTAAGAGCGTGCGACTTTCTATCCGGAGGTCGCGGGTTTAAACCCCGTCTTGTACCAATGAGTTTTTCGGAACTTGTGTACGAAATGTCATTTGATATTTACCAGTCGCTTTTCGGTGAAGGAAAACATCGTGTGGAAACCGGACTAATCCCAATAAGGTCTAGTTTATACCCTCTGGGTTGGAAGGTCATATGGCAGTCGCTTTCGTAAAAACTAGTGCCCACACCAATTCTGGGGATTAGTTGTCAAGCGAACCCCAGGCTCCCATGAGCCGTGGCCAAATGCCGGAACAACGCGAGGAAGAAGACTGTACAAAATGTATGTGAAAATACATCACAAAACTGTCATTTTTTTTCCAACCATTTTTTTCGTTTTTATATCGATAGCTCTCGTGATTCTGAGTAGAACTAACTCTAAAAGTGATGGTTGTTCGAAAAAAAGTAAATGTTGCGCTTTTATTTGAAAATGCTCAATAGTGCAATTAATAATATTATATACCTAAGTGCAAGTATATTTTTTTCGAAAGAGGATATTGCTTGCGATTCTGTAAACTTGTCGTTTCGATTCGCCAGCATATATATCGGAATGGCCAAAGTGCTCAAAAATATCTAAACATGCACTTTAACGTCTTGAATTGATAGTAGAACTTTGTTCAGATATTTGTGAACACCTTGGCCGCTTCGATGCATGTTATAACGCACACTTTTTTTTTAATGAAACATATTTACAAATAAATATACCTACATAAGAAACCTAACAGCCTATCACCCACTTATTTAAAAGATAATCGATAGAACAAGTAGCTCAGAATTCTCGTTAATCGAAACAAAAAAACACATTAACATTCCAAGATCCGCTTTAGTCAAGTCGTTAAATTACAAATCCAAATACAAAAACAATAAATCTTCCACAAGAAATCCTAATTAGAAAACTAACTGTATCCGTATATTAATTAGAAACGCTAAACGAGTCAATTTTCGTTCCATACCTATTAGCGCCGCAAAATAACAGATATACGGGACGGATTCCGATAAATGGTAACCCTGAGAGGGGAGCGGGCGCAGTATCAACTTCAAGTCTGGTAACTATGCAGCGTAACTCCGGTAGCCGCACAACAGGTCCATGGCACGAGAGGGGAGTGGGGCGCGGGCCGTAGGAAATCCTTTACACACACATAGAGCGCGCTAGTGTGCGCGCGCCATCCGGTTTTCTTTCCATGTGCGCGGGCGCAGCGCTAGTCGATCGATCAATGAGCCCGGCATCAGCGCATGCAACTCATTGATTAAGGTTATGAACGTGGAATTGTTTATTCATTGATGAATATTTTATTTGAAATGAACGTTTTTGTTGGCCGTATTGTGACCTTCACGCGCATGTATTTGTACCGTGTAATCTGGGTGAGATACGCGCGCAGACACTTCGATAAGCTATATCGCTTCTAGTTTAGGATTACAAGTTATAAATACACTCAAGAGGAATGGAAGAGTCACTTATTATGTCAAATCTAAAGTAACCCGTTTTAGAGATCATTATCTCGATTGTTAATTTCAAGTATACGTGAAGAAAAATCGAAAACATAGTATAAAAACATTAATGCCCTTGTGCCACGTGGTATAAGTGCAAAAGTAAGAGTTACATGATTCGTAAAGGTTCCCCTAAGTGCCCCTGATACGACGTTCAGTCAACATCAAAAATAACGTAGAATATGCACTATTCTCTATCTTCATCAAAAGATATGTCTCTATAAAAGATGATGTATAAGATGCTACTTCAGAGCATCGACTAAAATGTCCTATACAAAATGAGTGCACGACTGTGCACTTAGCGAATACTGTAAGTAAAACTACCCTCTTATATTCCAAAATCTCCCAGTAATTGTCCAAAACTAACGCGAACATGTTTAGGCGCGATTATTATCTGAATGACGGAAGTTTGAGGCAAAATATTTTCATAAATGACAGAAAAAACCCCAGATAAATCAAAAACAACGTTATACATACTTAATTATATATTGAACTCGTGGAGCATAGGTATAGATTGTACTACAGTTGGTTGGTTTTACTTCGTACCTACAATGGTGGATGAATTGTAATAACTAATGAGATATTTCTTTTTTTGCAGAAACGGCAACATCAAACCTTGATCAAACTCACATATAATGTAGGTGAGTACACCACGCAAAAGTAGTTTTTATAATGGACTTAGGAATGTCATATGAATAAATGGAATATTCCGACAAAAATCCGGGCCTCACCCTAATAATTCTGACATTTCCTAGACGGTCATTTCTCCAAAAATTACCGAGTGACTAGCCACTAGTCCCTAACTCGCCACCATATGCTATAGCACAAGCTTCTCTTTCCTCTGCCCAACTCCAAACGTATAGCTAGTGGTTAGTTGAGATTTCTAAGCACCCCTGACACCCAAGTCTCCGCGATATCCAGATAAAGGAACAAAAATCCTGAATATCAGGAAAATCTAACCTAAGCAAACCCTAAAAACTTATTTAAAAAAAAACAGTGATATGATAAGTTACAATGACCGTATTTCTAGACAGCGCAATCTACTGTTTTTGCCAAAAACTTGTCTCAAACAAACAGCTAGAAGTTCGTTTTATATGTGCATAAAAATATTTAACAGGTTGCCAGCTGACATAAAAGACCTTCCAATCAACAAGTTTAAAAAAAAATATTTTTATGGCTTTGTGACATGTGTTTTTATTCCATACATGAATACTTTGATTATGAAATTGAACAGTTATAGAAATTTGAAATTGTAATAAATCGCTGCATGATTTTTCTAATGTTAATAATTAATCTGACATGTTATTTTTAATATTTTCATGTTATTTTATGTTATAGTGCGACTATATCTACCTTAAATTTGCATGCTACACTAAGCAGAGTATGGTTGGACTAAAATATATTATTGTACACCTTTGTAAACCCATATTCAGCAAATAAATAAATACAAATAAACGGAATTCATTTTCAAGTGACCAATAAGAAACATGTCTAAGCCATTGGAAAAGAAATGATAGATCAAATTGATTATGTTCCATGTTGGCCCAACCAGTAAAAGCCATTATTTTATAATATATT
Source organism: Cydia pomonella (assembly GCF_033807575.1). Classification (NCBI taxonomy): domain Eukaryota; kingdom Metazoa; phylum Arthropoda; class Insecta; order Lepidoptera; family Tortricidae; genus Cydia; species Cydia pomonella. Next base: position 25,435,115 of record NC_084706.1, on the reverse strand, counting down.
ATTTAAAATATTGATCAGCAATATAATAAAGTTACGACCTTAGGACGGGTAAACAAGCTTACGTCGCATATTTGAATTTTGAAATAAATTACATAATTTAACGGTCCCCCATATATTTTTTTTACCTAAAAAATTAAGAGGAAATAATGGGGTTAAAAGTGTTAAAACTGCATATTTAGCCAAAGAGCCCTGCTGGAAACTTAAATACCTAATGTATGGATTTAGTCACACAATTTTTCGTAGAAATAGACCCGATAATGATTCTTTTCGTTTGGCGTTTGTCGATTGTCATTTTGGCTAAGCCGTGTCATGCTTTACTGCAGCGCCATCTGCGTTAAGTTTTGCACTCATAAAACCTAATTGTTATAGAACCTCTTTCCAAATTAAAACCCAAACACTCAATTTGCCATGTAAGGCTTAGCCTACTTAAAACAATTCAAGTTTCATTAGCGGCTTCGAACCCACACTATACCATGTGTCTCAGGCAGGTGTGGGCCGGGAAAATAACCAAGCTATAATGTGCTTTATATCCTTGGGATAAAGATGAACAGGTTATAGTACGGTGGGCTCGGAATTCGCGGCGGCGCGGGCGTTCCGTGGGCGACCCGTTCGCCCACGGCTCCGCACCTAGGCTCCTTTTAAAACAGCTTACCAAGCCCTGGGCTTCACCCAACCAGTGTATAATATCGAAACGCGATATAGATTTAGGTAGACAGGAATTGTTGAATATAAAGCCCGACCACAAATATATGATCATTGTCAAGAGGGCGCTCTTGTTCTCATAGTATATGGTGACAGTTGAGTTTAGTATGAAAAATTTAGTTCCAATTAAATTCCGCAATATGGCGCGTGATCATATATTACTGGTCAAGCTTTACTAGTATGGAGATAGACACGGCGATCCTGACCGTCACACGTCCTCATGTGCAACAGACAATGTAATGGTCATCATTACAACTCAGCTATTCTTTACCGTTCAGCTATTCTGCCATTGCACTGTACTTAAGCTTGTTGGTAGGAGGCGGGTGTCAGAGATGCGCTTGGAATGTGAAGCGAGCGACGGTGTAAATCACTTCTCCACGCAATGTTGCCGGTTAATAGTCAGATTGTACCAGTTGGCTGCGAAATTGTGATGCCCAGAGTGGGTTTGTGAAGTATTTTGTACAGTAGAACCTCGATAAGACGAAATGCTAGCTACTACGAAATAAATGCGATTCACTTCCCTTAAAAACCCATAACAACATAACTCGAAATATTTAATATTACAGTACAATATATAAAATCAAATTTGACCTCTGTAGCTCAAAAACCAGCTGCATTGTTATATCGAAGTTATGTACTAATAAACCTCTATAACTTGAAGAAAATAATAAGACTACTTTAGGCGTTTACTTGTAAAATTATCTCTGAAGTACGAATTTTCACGACGACGATCAATACGACGTTTCAACTCTGTAATTCGACACCTCTTTACAACGAACCCTATAAGAACCTCTCTAAGTTGATATCCTCTTTGAGACATAAAACTCGTTAACTCGAACAATTTGTCGAATCCGTTGAAATTCATGCTATCGAGGTTATACGGTATTAGGAGTGCTCATCTAAGTCATCAAGCTGCTAAGTAAAAATCAGAGTAGTTTTACTCTGAACTAGAGGAGGGTAAGCGGAAAGTTGGCGTACAACTCCTCCGATACAAAGATGTTCAGAAACGACACATGAAAAGATGCAACATTGACGCCTCTCGGTGGGAAGGTTTGGCAGCACCAGAGACTTGTCATACGCTTCGCTTGACAGACAGATGAAGTGTGCGAAAGGGAAGCCATCACGTACATGAACAAGCCACGAGTGTGAAAGAGGCAGACTACATATGAGAAAACGTAACCATTTTTTGAATTCGAAGGCGGCCGAGGCGGCCAAAATCATATTGCCGTATTTTTTAACGTTAAAAATATACGAGAATCAAAATCAAAAATAAATATTAAGTAATTTAGTGAAGATGGTGTCATGTTGTGTGCCGGATTGTTGTGTTTCAGGGCCAAAAAACCCAGGGAAATACTCATTTCACAGGTAATTATGATAATCGTAGCGAAATTTTCGTAACGATATCTTATCAAATTAACAGCATAAAAAGTGTAAAAAGCCAATTTATACAGTTCATTATAAGTTTTTCTTCAATTGTGTGTTAATATTTCATGATATTAGTCAATAATTTAGAATATTTTGTGTAAAAACCTAAACTGTTACTTTACGCTAGGGCTTGACAAAATGTTCATATGACTGTATCGATAACTTGTCGGTATATTAGTAGGTATGGAATTAGTTGTTCACAAGACATCATTAAGATATTAACCTTTATAACCGACTTTAAATAATAACGATTGTTATAATACCTTTTTTGAAGGTGCACATGTTCAGCAATAAATTTAAACTTCACTTTCCAACACATTACTTACATTTTAACCACTTTTCCACGGCTTTGCCGCCAACACAAGGAAACACAAGACAGCGTATACACACCCAACCCAACTTGTCAGGCGGAAAAGGCGCGAAATTCAAATTTTCTTTGGTAAGTCAACTATTTGCGCCTACTGTTAACACTTAGCATGTGTTTGTGTTAACGACATTGCACATGTTACACCACTCGGACACCACCACACCAAACGGAGTCCACTCCATCTGACTCCTACTTTCCGAAATGTATCCCTTCCGATAACCGACCATCTTGAGCTTCTCGGAATCTCGCTGACTTCGAAACTCAACTTCGGCCCGCACATCGAGTCGAAAGTACAGTTAGCAGCAAAAAAGCTGGGCATCCTCAACAGGGTGATGCAGTATTTTACACCTAGGCAACTGCTCGACCTTTACCTAGCACAAGTGCGATCGTGTGTGGAATACTGTTCGCATCTGTGGGATGGTTCAGCAAAATACCAGCTTGAGGCGCTCGAGTCAGTTGAGAGGAGAGCCAAGAGAATCATTAATGATGACGATCTGACGAATGCTCGACTCCAAAGTCTGGAGCATCGTCGCAAGGTTGCCAGCCTAACGATCTTTTACAGGATACATTTCGGAGAGTGTGCCGAGGAACTGCACAACCTTATTCCTCCGTCCCCATTTCACCATCGGACTACCAGACAATCGGCACTCCGGCACCGCTTCATGGTAGGTATTCCACAAATACGCACGAAGCGTTTTGCTTCAACATTTCTTATGCGAACTGCCAAGGAGTGGAATGCCCTGCCCGAGTCTGTGTTTCCGCATGAGTACAATCTGGGTCTCTTCAAGGCTAGGGTAAATAGGTATCTCATAGGTAAGCGTGCTCCACCGTAGACCGCATCATCACTTACCATCAGGTGAGATCGTGGTCAAACGCTTGCCTATCGTTATAAAAAAAAAAAAAAAAAAAAAAAAAAAAAAAAAAAAAAAAAAAAAAAAAAAAAAAAAAAAAAACGGACGCCCTAGGTATCGCTGGAGCGACATAGTGGAGGCGGATCTGCGCGAGCTTCGAGTCGACAATTGGCGAGAGGTCGCACAGGACCGAGAAAAGTGGCGCTGTCTTGTGTCGGAGGCCAAGTCTCATTTTGTGTCGCTGAGCCAACGGAGTAAGTAGTAAGTAAGTAAACGTCCCAGAACACCAAACCAGGTGAGAAAAATAAAAAATCGCAATGAGTGGCGATACGATTTTAAGTCGACACGAGTTTCGAATTAACTATTCGCAAATGTATTACAATACATATGGCCCTTAAAATGTTCGATATAGTTACGTAATGTGCTAAATATCGCACTTGTGCGGTAAAGTAGCTCCATATGTACTGTAAAATAAGTAACAATATATATTTGACCATTGTGACACATGTGTACCTATATATTTGACCATTTTGATGCTGACTTTAACGACTGTAACTGTAGCCTCGGTTATCACTATCAGTATTGTTATTTACTATGCGTCCGCTGTAAAAGAAAATTAAAGGTACTAAAGGCGCTAATAAGGTCTAATAGTAGTAATAATAATAATACTCATACCTATTACATTTTTTATAAAAACAAACACATTTGAAAAAGTAGTCGATAAAGCAGTTAAACATCGATAGATTATTAATATGTTGTAACATGACATCACTATTTTTGTTCGCACATAGACAATTTACGCACACACTTGCATTTCTTTTTTGGTCACACTTTTGAAGTTTGACAGTCGTTCTATACTATCCTATTTCTATGGGCAGCACATCGTCCCGAGTGGCGCAGGCTGGTGCAGGGCAATGTGCGCGATTTCGAGGAGCAACGTAAAGCTGACCTCGACGCTAAACGCGACAAGCTGAAAACGCGCCAGCCTGCGTCCATTCACTACCATTACATAGCAGATGTCCTCACGTGCCCTCAATGTGCGCGGGGGTTCACCTCGAAGATCGGCTATGTCAGCCACCTTCGGGCGCATGAGCGCTACTAACTAGGAGTCGAAGTGGTCGCCATGGTCGAAATCGGCCGGAAAGATCATCATCATCATCATCATCAAGTAAAATATAAACGACAGTCTTCGGGCACAATCGTGCGGGAAATAGAACGAGTCATACGCAAGGGAGGGACAATACGTAAAGCTACCTAACCTACCTACCTTATATCTAAAGATTTATTCTCTAGCCGCCCAGAGAATCCAGATACCTATAAGAAGGTCTCCCATTCCGTTCTAATTTGAATCATTATTTTGACAAATCAAATTGCATTTGATTGAGCATGTTTTAACATCTGGACGGCTAGAGTTTATATTTGAAGCCAAAATCGCAACAACCTTGATAACTTGAAGGCCAAACGATAATAAAGTATTTGGAATCCGACGGGGTGTTACCTTGGCAATCCCAGACATGAATCACACGATTCCCATTAAAGAATCCACGTTTTTGGACGATTATTTATTCAGGCTACAGGAGCACCATTAAACCAATCATGCGATATGATAATAGGCTAATGTAGCACGCAACGCTCCCCACAAATCATTCTGCGAGAACAGTCTTTCGCTGTTTTCCCACATTCACTATTTTCTCAGAAAAGGCTCACTGTGTAATTGCCTGCTCTTCAACGTTCGAATATTTATGAGGTGAAGGTGAAGTTATCGCCGTTGGGATTCGGGCTTCATATATGAATCCTTTGGTTGCTTTTTACCATCAGACTCTTACTCTAGCTCACTCTTAGAAACAATACTAAAGCTGTATTCGTTTTTCTGAGAAAGTAAGTAAGTTCTCTAATAGTTGAGTTACTCTATACTCTGTATCTTTAGGTTTTTAAATAAAAATAATCAAACATCGGGTAATTATAACATCTATTATAAACCTCCTGGATTTGTCACTGAACGACCTGACTTTAACCTAGTTTATTCGATCATGTAATATTTTCATCTACCCTCAACTGGCTTAAGGAGTCATTTGAGGGTAGATTTTGTTTACTTTTATTTAAATAAGGTACGTCCGTTAAGGTTAGCAGTTGTGACAGTTATGATCCTGGTTTAATATTTAATCACCCACCAATGATCTTATATAACTATAAATAGGTTATACTCATACATATTCTTCTTCTTTGCCTAGCCTTTTCCCATGTCATTTGGGGTCGGCTCTCCTCGTCATTCTTCGCCAGGTGTATCTGTTCTGGGTCGTCGAGACATTTATTTGGTCTTTCTTGAGGTCGTTGTTAATGACAGACATCCAGGTCGTAAGGGATCTACCTCTGTTATACTCATACATAAGGAACAACGACTCCATAGAGCGCCTAGTGATGCAGGGTAGAGCAAACGGAAAAAGACCGCGTAAAAGGCGATTGACTGACCAAATCAAATCTGCCATGAAGGGACCCCTGAACGCATTTGCCAGAATGGCCCCCAATCGCGGAAAATTGCGAGAAATCCTACGGCAAGCAACATCTGCGCCTGATGTCAGCAGTTAACCACGACGCTCTGCAAAGAGTACAACGACATAGAAAATAAGGAACACAAAAATAAAACATCTGACAATAACGGCGGCTGTATCTCCAACAAACTCGTACAATGAGCACAAAAAATATATTAAAATAATATTTATTTCTATACATACGAAAAAATCTGTTACTTTTGAGTAATTTTCGCATTCCATTCATCTTAATCATACTCGTTAAACATGAGCTTGTCTCTTTCTCTTTCGGTGAGCACGGGTAGGTACATCTCTCGCTTGCCCGGATGCGACTAAAGGAAACTTGTACAATATGTCACAAGTGTGGCTACCACCAGTTCGGCACCGACATAAACACTATCGAGAACGTAACTTACTTTCTATGCATCTCGCTCGTACCCGCGGATAAGTGCGAGAGAGATGTATAGAAAGTAAATTACGTTCTGGATAGCGTATATGTCAGTTTTGACACTGTCAGTGACTCATGGTACGGGTATAGGTTTTTTTTTATACTACGTCGGTGGCAAACAAGCATACGGCCCGCCTGATGGTAAGCAGTATCCGCAGCCTATGTACGCCTGCAACTCCAGAGGAGTTACATGCGCGTTGCCGACCCTAACCCCCTTTCGCCCCTCGTCGAGCTCTGGCAACCTTACTTTTGGCTTTGGCTGCGGTTTTCTGTAAGGTGGAGGTACTTCCCCAGTTGGGCTCTGCTCTAGATCTGGAATGACATCCGCTGTGCTGTGCCCTACCACACAGAGCGAGATGACATTCACAATGCCCATACCTCTCTTAACTAGAACTTCAATTTTGGAACTCCTATAACCTATCGTGAGTTTTATAATCATTGTCACCCACTCCAACACTATTAATAAAAACATAGCTGCTTAAGCATTAATGAAGTATAAGATGATTTACGCGAACTGTAGCCATCTAATTATTATAATGTTGGTATATCAAAATACCTCCACTTGATTTTGTTTCTTTCCGGGTTAATATTTGCATATCTGCCGAAACGGCTTGACTCTTGTACGTCTACCACCAGTTTGAAACCGACATTCGCTAGCTTGTGAGCATATTAGTGCGAGCGAGATGCATAGAAAGTAAGTTACGCAGTTGGCCAATGTTAGTTGGACACTGCTAATAGGCAGTCGTGGTAATGGTGAGGCTACTGGTCAAAGTCAAATTCGTCATATCAATAACGCCGTTATCCGTGTTCTATAAATTTTATAATATTCTCTATTTAAATATTCTCAAAGATAACATTTTTTTTTCTATAATAACGAGGACGTGTGCCTCGGTTCATATTATCATGCCATTAAGGGTTAGAATTGTAATATCCGCACGTCATCGTGAACGGCACGATTCATACGTAGGTATTTGCGAATATTTTTGTGGTTGAATTGAAGCAGTTGTATCTATATAACCTTGACTTGTGCAAATATTTAGTTTATTATGAAATCAATAAAATCTATACGTACAATCACGGACTTTAACTACTTTAGGGCAGGGATCGGAACCGGTTTTTTGCAAAAACATCGAAATAACCATATATTTCGGTTTATTTTATACTCTAAATGTAGGACTCAGTTGTGTTTTCAGATAACGACTTCGTATTATTAGATTGCCTAATTAGAAATGAAGTAATTAACAAAGAACGAAAAAATACCGTTTTCGTTCCCATACAAAAAATACCGGTTTCCGATCCCTGCTTTAGGGTGCAAGCTAATTTGGATGTCCATATTAACGGTATGAAATGTCCAATGTGGAGTGAACCCTGGCTCAGCAATTAAAGTCCGTGACTGTACAAAATATTATGCAAGAGATATTTTGGTCAGCTATATATTAAAAATTAAATGGCTTAAATAAAATAAAAATAATATATTAAAAACTAGTTTAACTTACTTCCAAGACTCAGTTGACTACTAGAAAATTACCGCGCAACTTTTTAGAAACCGTCTGAGATAGTAGTAGTAGTACTAAACTTACAATTAGGAAAAGCTAAGTACAAAGGCGAACTTATCCCTTCAAGGGATCTCTTCCAGTTAACCTTTGAGTAGATGAGAGGAGAGAGTGAGAAGAGGGTGACAAATGCAGCAACATGTACAACAAGGTACCAGAAAGTAGAGGATACAAATACATACAAAATTTATAGGATAAACATACGTATATTACACAAAAAATTAAACTAAGAAAAAATGAAAAATTAAATGAAAGATATTTGGTAGAATTAAAAAAAGACATTATCCAGGCAGGTTTGGGTACTACGTTTTTACAGAGAAGCAATCCCCCACTATCCTCTTAATAATAAATTGTGTGCAAACAGTTTGAGCCATGCATTATGGAGCACGTGGTGCGGGCGCGGGGGGGACGGCCTCTCGGAAGGTCGACCGCCTCGCGCCACGGCCTCTGTTCCATGCGCAGGCGTCGAGTCGAAAGCGGACCAGGCCGCGTAGCCAACGTTACAATCGTTCACGCTCCGTAGCGTATCGTAGCCATCTCTCTCTATCACTCTTCCATATTAGTGCGACTGTGACAGTTGCGTTTCACGTGAACGATATTTACGTTGGCTACGAAGCCTGGGGGCCGATTTTTGAATTTCGAGCGCTCGAATTCATCACTCGAAAATCTGTGGAAAACAGCGAACTGATATTTTAGAAATACGAGCAATAGAAATTGGGAATCTAGTGGTATTGACCACTCGTTATCAATTATACATATTAGTAGAATTTAAATGCCTAGTAGTGGAGATAAATTGAAGGGAATTACACGAAATCGAGCACTCGAACTCGAAAATCGCCCCTGGGGGCCGATTTTTTAATTTCAAGCGCTCGATTCGAAAAACTTTGGAAAAAGGCGAAATGTACCAAGATGATGCTACTAATTTATTCCGCTCAGAATGAGGCGCTCTTCAAATTTACCAAATTTTATCAAAATAAGATGAAAGTAGGTACAACAAAATCAGCCCCATTTTTTTTATATTCACTATAGTAATACAGCTGCAGTTAAAATTCAAATGCCACCTTTAACTCTGCATACTCCGAAAGCGCTTATGAATAAAAGCAACACTTGTCTGCTGCGTAGGCAGAGTCACTGTCGCCTAGGCTAGGCGGCTGTTAATTATATTGGTCATATTCTATGAGGCTTACACTGGACCTGTCCATTCCTCGACTAGAGTTTGGTTGAGAATGACGTAGCGCACGCCCTCCGTCGACCGCTACTCGGAATTTATATAATCACCTTCAGTTCCGACACCAGTTCAAATAATTCTGTGTCCATACGAATGAATTTTGATAGATACTGATCACGTTAAGTTTGCAGTAAAAATGCTTACATATACACGGTGTAATACGACTAACACGAGGAACCCGAAAGATTTTAACAACGCAGTTCTGAGTTAAGTAAATGTTGCCAAAAAAAAAATGATGTAGCGACCCTGCCTACGAAACAGGACTAGGAGCAAGCAGGGTTCGAATTCTGGTAAGGGCATCTATTTGTGTGATTATCACAAATATTTTTACTGAGTTATGGGTGTCTTCTATGTAAATAAGTATTCATATTTAGTTACATATTAGATACGTATATTGACGTCTTTCTTGGACCCATAAGCGTACCCAACTCTAAGATCCTGCGTCGTTCCGGAATGTATGGCATTGAGGCCATACTAATGTAGCGACAGCTCAGATGGTGTGGGCACATCCTTTGAATGGATGACCACCGCTTGCCTAAAGCTGTTCTCTACTCTGAGTTGGTGGTCAGCATCTGCGCTACAAAGATGTGGTCAAACGGCATTTGACCGCTTGCGTCATCGACCCTGAGCGTTGGGAGGAGCTTGCTGGAAGGTCTTCTTGGCGTTCTACCATCCATAACTGTGTCAAAACATTCTAGCATAGACATAAAACGCCAGTTACGGAACAGACCTAAGCCCTCCTACGTGTACACGTTCAACGCAGCTGGCCAACTTTATTGTCACGCGTGCAATAGAGTATTTAAGAGCAAGTTCGGCCTGCTCAGTCATATCAGGGCTCACGCTAGACAACGTCCATAATGTTTATTTAGGGTCGCCGTCATTTAAAACCATAAGGAGGACTTATAGTACCCACAACAGAGCCTTACTGATAGTACTGTGGGACTAAGTCCATCTGTGTAAAATTGTCCTATAATATTTATTTACTTACAAAACAAATATTTCTTTAAAATAACAATCTCAATTGTACGATTAAGGTCATAATGACGAGCGTAGGCATGTCCCATGAATGGAACGAGCGTCAAGTCCATTCAAAGAGCTCCTTCATGGCCTTACGTAACCGATATTATTCGATCAATTAAAAATACGGCTGCAATATGTACCAGCCGGTCATTTATCTCAATAGTTATATAAGTCTCCATTTAAATACCTACACTCGTATCAGTTTCAGCTTAAAAACTATGGTCTGGCGCTACATTTATGATTACGCATATCAAAATATCTGTGAAATGTTTGTAAGCTTCTTCTTTTCATCCTGTTACTCTCTGTTTCGACTTTAATTGTAAGGAAAAGAGAAGAAAAGGAAAAAGCAAAAGACGCGGTTGGTCACCAATGCGTTGGATAGACCTAGTCAAAAACTCAATCAATGGACCACTCCACGAATGTACAAGAAGAGCCACAGTAAGTGAAGAATGGCGACAGATTTAAGGGTTGCCGGTGCCACCGGCCCTGATATGACGACCAAGACAACTCTGACAAGAGTGTGGAGACATAGAAGACCCTCTTTTGGGATGTAGGTCTCGGAATCATATTCTTCCACTGACTTCCTGGGCAGTTTGTGCACCCCATCCCCAATACACCTAAGCAGTGCTCCACAGAACGGCACCTCGGGCATTTTCCAGGTCAGGGCCATTTTGGATATGAGGGTGTCAGATTTCCTGAGGATATGCCCAATCCATAGCCATTTCCGCGTCTGGATCTCCTTAAACAACTCTTCTAAATCTACTTTTGACTATTGCTGTCCAAAAACTGATGTATGTTATGTTACTTAAACGCTCTTTATCAACAAATTGTTTTTAAACGTGCTTGATTTAACTTTTTAGTTACCTATTTGACTTTCGGTTTATGGCTAGACTGAACGTGATTTCTGTCATATCCCGTCTACTACTGTCATATAGGTTTTTTAAAAATATATATATCTATAGAGTACCTAATGTAAGTAAATATTATAGGGCAATTTTACACAGATCAACCTATTCCCACAGTCAGCTCAATAAGGCTTGTGTTGTGGCTGCTAGAAGGCGATATATATATTCAGAATATATAGTTATGTATATACAAATACTTAGGTATATAGCTACATAGAAAACATCCATAGGTAACTCAGGAATAAATATTTGTGATGTACACACAAATAAACGCCCTTACCAGAATTCGAACCCTTCCAACCTCCTGCATTGTGGACCATCAAATTCACTGTATTATGACTGATATCGGTACATGTGACCTAAAAATACTTTCGAATGACTTAACCTAGGCCAACAGATAAGATCTAGAAGAAAACTATATTTTTAATGAGGACAGGCTGATATTTCAAAGGGGTAACCTAATAAGAGATCTTTGTATGGCTTTGTATTGTATGTTGTCATGGTGAAAGTCTACTGGGGTCGGTAGACCTTTTAACCTTTAAGAAAAGAGCGTATTTCCATCTTAAATTCGACAACGCACTTACAACCCCTCTAGTGTTGCAGGTATCCATAAGCGACGGTAATAGCTTACTATCGGGCGATTCGTAGTTCGTTTGCCTTCTACATCAAGTAAACTCTGCTGAAATGAAACAGAAGATAATATACACGCGTATATAAGTGGTAAATACGACGAACTGAGGATCATTCAATCTCTTATCTCAGCAAACATCCGGTATTATTTTTCGTCGTAACCAGTAGGTATTTGGAGTACAATTATCAAACGATTTAGGTACACGACGATACGTTATCTCAAACTTGCTAAAGATAATGAATGTACAAAACAATACTCCATAAGACAAGTTATTTCATAATAGGTACAGTTACGTTCGGTACAGCTTTGCCGAAGAAATGAATAATTTGCTTTTACTAATTGCCAATCAGCTGACTGATTCTTGGAGATGATTAAGCAGTCAAAAGTGTAAGTTCACATGGTTCACCGTATGATTTCAGTGCAATGAAGACTCGTCACGATCATTTTTGCAGTATTCGCGTGCTTTTCCTATGGCGTATTACCTCCTTTTTTTTGTAACGATTCGTAGACCTGTTTTTGATGACTTATTCTTCCGCAATATATGTTTAGTTATTAGTTTAACAAGCGGGCAAAGTTGTAAAGGGGCTAACCCCTAGTGCTATTATAGATACTCTAGCAAGCGAATGATTCCAACGTTTTTGTGTTAAGGTAATAGTCACAAAATATGGTGAGTGTTATGCAAACATTTCTGCAATGTGGCTGTGGACCAATTTGAGTACGTTTATTACCCGAAAACTTCGTTTGCCGTCATGTTTCTTAGCTATGTGGAACCTTAGTTTGGTGGAAATAAAGTCAGTGGTCTTCGAGATATTTAGCTATAATTGAAATTCAAATTATTTATTCACATATTATTAAGTCAAGTTTTTGAGGATCTTCAACTTGCACGAGTAGGTACTGCATAATTTTAATAATATGTTCGAGTTTTTAATTAGACATGGAAGAACAGGAAAAAACTAAACACATTCTCCTAGACTACAAATAGGTAGAAGTATACAGGAACAAATACCTAGGGATTAAAGGCAGTTAGCAACCTGAAAGCATTGCTAGAGTTCGTGGAGGAGCTGGGGTGGTTAGAGTAGCGCTACCTTGTTTTACGCAAAATAGCACAATGGTTGTCGATTTGCGGAAAATGCCCAGAAGCACTAACTAACTAGCTCAAAGATTGCCCTGCTTTTCGGGTAAAAAGTGAAGTGAAGGCTATATGTAGGTGATATAAGTTTAGTGTAGGATCGACTTTAAGTGGCCCCGAGTAGGTGCCGCGACAGCGGATGGAAAGCGAACCACGCTTCCGCCTCGGAGTGGCACCCGCAGACTGCCTCACGATAGATCCAAGGAATTCGCCTTTGTAATAGAGAGACGAAGCTAACAGCGACTTTGATAGTCGCTTTTTTACGTGCCATCTCCATCACGGAGATCGGCAACATTATGTCCATATGTCACTCTACCTGAAGTCATGCGAATTAGTTTTCCCGTGCTGCTAGCTTCCAGCCAGTCTTTTACATTTCTCGTCCTTGACATTATTCTCCTGCCGCGATTCGAACTTTAACATACGTCAAACATTTGCTAAATACCATACGGGCGATATGGATTAGTTGTCAGTGTCAAAAGTGACGTTTCTTAAAACAAAAACTTCACTTTTCACACTGACATATCCAATCCATATCCATATCGTATTTTTCAGGAAATTTTTGACGTATCTTAAAGTTCGACTTTTTTCGTTTTTTGGGAGCGGGTCCATGTAAAATACGGGCATGCCGGACCGGAACCTCGGTCCGGTCGAAGGCCTGTTCAATCGTGTACAAGTTAGTCCCCCCCTCACGTCCGTTAAGGACACGGCTATAAGTGAATGCCAGCGAAAAAAAGATTTTTTGACCGGACCAAGGTTGCGGTCCGGTACGCCCGTCTGTTACAGCTGTTAGGACGTCCGCTAGCTGGCGTGGCTGCATGGAGCGGCTGAGAGCGCGCCGTGCGACTCGGTCAAGTCAGCTAAGGGCCTTATACGCGATCTAGTGGTGAAGCTCGAGCGGGCCGCCTCCGCCTCCAGAATAACAAATGAAACCTGATTTCTATCGAGTGGGCGATTATCACGCCGGTCGCCGCGAGATTCTTCCAACCGTAATTACTTATAGAATAACACCGATTTATACCACAGTACACAGGAGACCAATGAAAAAGAGTCTATTTGAAGTTACACAATTTCTGGAAATACATTTTGGAAAAATAGAAAGGAAATATAGGTTGTTAATACTACAACATTTGTTAAAAAGAAAGAATTGCTTTGCGATCCTTACGAAATAACGGCACTTTTTCTATGAAATTCAATTTCGGGAGAAAACGGTTTCCCCTAACTAAATTTTAACATATCACTTTGATTTTGATGTCGATCGCTTCAGCATAATATATTTTAAGTTTATAGGTTTCGCTTTCTTGTTTTGCAAATTAAAAAAAAAGGAAAACCTATAAACCTAGTTTTTCATTGTGTCAATAACATACAAAAAAAATATGGAGAATGGAAAATATTGAGAAGTGGAAAACGTTTTCTCTTTTTGTATGGGCGTGTATGTGATATTGATATACTTCCCTCTTAAGAATTATTATACACATGGACCGCTGGATTTGTATGGCTGTTTATGAATTAAGTCCGTCTAAATTAACTTTGCAACAACTAGAACCGAACAAAGTGAGGGACTGTCATTAAACGTCATATTTTCACCTGCAATCGAAATATCTGTTAGTCGATGTACACTCATCATCTTGTCTATGCCCCCAGTTTGATAATTTTGGGGCAACACGGGCCACGCAATTCAAAAATAAAAATAAACTTTGTTTATTTCAGACATACGATCCATATTTTGTTAGTTAATCAGAAAGACTTACATCCAATGTTAGTGCTTACATTTATTTATTTATATGAGCCTGTCCTGTCCCACTACTGGGCAAAGGACTTCCTCCTCCCTTTCCATGTATCCCGGTCTTGACCTGTCTCCCACCAGTTCCTGTCCAAGGCGTCAAGGTCATCTCACCAACGCCGACGAGGTTTGCCGCGACCTCGGGTTCGATTTTGTGGGGCCCAATTGGTGGTTAATTTAGCCTATAAGTCATCTGGCATGCGGCAAACGTGTCCCGCCCAGTCCCACATCAGCTTGGCGACTGTTGGTTTACTTATATAAAAACACTTAAAACTATTAACTACTACATCAACATCAATGCGCGCAGAGAGTAACAAGGGATAAGATGGGTTATTTCGCCCTGCCTATCACCACCCAGTATTATGTGAGGCGGCAATCTACGCAACGTAACGTTCAATACGCAATATAGGTCTACCATTATGTCTACTTTGAGGTGACTTCTAGAAACAAGATAAGATCTGCTAGAAAGAAACTTGACGTTTTATAGGAAACCTCGAGATTCTTGGGGCTTAATACGCAATATGGGTCTACCATTATATCTACTTTGAGGTGACTTCTAGAAACAAGATAAGATCTGCTAGAAAGAAACTTGATTTTTTAAAGGAAACCTCAAGATTCTTAGGATTCGAGAAATCTCGAGACGCTTATCCAATTTCCATGAAACACACAATGTGGTGTCAGTGTCACTACGGGTGTCAGTTTTAGTGTCCATTAAGGCAACCCATTGTTTACTTATTGTTTCCTGTATCAGCATCGCGTTGCCGTCAACTTCATCGATTCAATGGAATACGAAAATTAAATCGAGAGCGGCATTCCAGAGACATATCGGGTTCTTTTAAATACTACGTCGGTGGCAAACAAGCTTGATGGTAAGCAATCTGCCTATGTACGTCTGCAGGAACACAACACTATGAGTAGGGGTCTACACTACTGTTATTTGGCTGCGGTTTTCTGTAAGGTGGAGGTACTTCCCCAGTTGGGCTCTGCTCTAGATCTGGAATGACATCCGCTGTTCTGCACAAAGCAAGATGTCATTCATATCTTGCTTTGTGCAGAACCTCTCTTTTGATAAGTAGGGTATACTCGTATGACGCTATTATTTCAACACTTCTGTGCCCCTAGTGTAAATTTAGTCGATAGCGAAACGTGACGTACGCGTTTGCGTTAAGTCTCATTTTGTATGGGTTTTTGAACAGCGCGCCAAGCGGGACGTTTTGGAAAGTCAAAAATCTCATACAAAATGACACTTAACGCAAACGCGTACGTAACGTTTCGCTGTCGAAAATATTTACACTAGGGGTACTGAAAAAGCTAAGAAGATATATAATTTGGTAATGGTTTTGGTTTGGTTATCATAATACAGATTTCTACAGATTATTGACGTAGCTGCCATAGGGTCTCCCCAAACCAGTCGACGCGGAGTCGGCTTTCGCCGAGTGTTTTACACCACACTATTCGCATTTAGCCGATCGACCGTCTCCGCGGTTGGACACCTGCGTTTAGCAGTCTCATCCTCCTTGCGGCCGTAGAGACGCCCGATCGCCTGCGACTTGCTATCGCAACAGTTGTAAAGCGACGATCGGCTCTCCCGTGCTCCGTCCTGCCGTCGAGACGTCAGACAGCACACGTACAGCCGTTGAGTCCGACGAACAGATGTAGGACAGCGGGTGATCGGCAATCGTAAATCTCATTTTTGGAAACTGGTTGTTAGTAACAACCTGAGTTTGAAATTGAACAGACCTGTAAGATTATTTTCCTTGGTAATTGTTACATATTATATAATAACCTGTGATGATGGATATTTTACGTAGACGGGCATGGAAAAAAAGGCTTACCAGCATTTTTACCGTCATCGGCTCTGTTCGGCCGTCGTCAGCTATGTTCGGCCGTCGAAGACGCTGAATGGCTTCCGCCAGCTCTGACCGGTCCTTATCGTAGGTACTCGGCCGTGATCGGAGCCGTTCAACTCTTTCCGGCACCGTACGGCGGTATAAGGAGATTTATGAATGCGAACGTGTGCGGTAGGCTGCAAACAGCGTCGTACGAATGCGAACAGCTTTACGGCAAAACGCCGTTTTCCCGTCGAAAGACGTCGTTTCGCGTGGGCCGAGCCGATTTACGACTTATTCGCTCTTATTGCGTTGACATAAAGCTTTTTCCGTACGCGATTTGCCGAAAATTTGTTTTGTGACCGCTTCCAAGTACTGAATAGCAACACACTTCGCTGTTGATCCTTTTACCTTTAATAAGATACTCAGGATGGGAAGTTGTAGCATTTGCACTATAAATTAAAACTAGTATAAATCTGACACCGATTTATTATTCACCAAGTTGTTGGTACAAAAATCGCAAGGGAAGAGAGGTTCGTCTCAGGTCACGACCCCTTTTATTAACATTCGCTAACCCCCTCCACGAGTTGAATCAAGTAATTATTAAACATTCTTTTAAAATATATTCTAATACAAATAGTTACACATAAGCTCTATATATCGTGAAATATTTATTAACAATCGATATATTTATGTTTATAACGATTAATTAACTTATAGGGATAATTGGATGATTACAATTAATATGACAGAAATCTCAGTGGCGCCATCTAACGGACGCTGTAGTGACGTAGGCTGGTAGTTCCGATACCCCGCAGTAAATGGCGCTTTCGTAGTAGGTCTTCTTATAATGATAGGCTTTCGTAGGTCCTATTATACTGGTTTGGGTGTCGGCAAGGTGGATGCCGGTAATACCTTATAACTTCTAGAATAAAAACAATTACTACTTATAGAATTATTTGTTTAAATTTGAACTTGAATAGCTGTCAAGAGAGTAGAATTTATAACGGCCATACGAGTATATGGAACAACTTGCGGTAAAGGGAGGTCTGGAACTTGCAGGAAAATAAAGAGCAAATCACCCAGCGTGGTACAAGGTGAAATATATGTGACGAAAAGGTACTTATTAGGTATGAATGAGGAAAGATTTCGGGAAATGCAAGCAACAGGTGGATGGTCTGTGTAAAAGATGAGTCGAAACGATATCATGTAGAAACAAAAAAGGTATGAAAGAACCCCAAGTGATTGGGACAAGCAAGGGCAAGTTAATGATGATGACTTCACCTTCACTAACCATATACATAATGGCGTCAACCACAAATGATTGAAACGCCATTTCGAGATTAGGCTTTGGAGTCTATTAGTATATAGTATGGAAATAGTCATCTGACTTTTTCCATACTACGAAGTATGTAATAAAATCGTAAAAACAACGAACGGATTGCCTTAAACGACTTGCAAATGACACTAAATAATTATCTCACTAATTGCTCTTCCAACATGTCAATGCTCATTATAAATAAATATTATACGACATTAGTACACAAATTGACTAAGTCCCACGGTAAGCTCAATAAGGGTTGTGTTGAGGGTACGGTCCCAGTCCTGATAGTATATGATGACCCGCAAAACAGACAGACAGACAATATTTACAGATTAAACTGATCTCGTATGTTATTTTTGTACTACTTCCTTTGTTGCTAGTGATAAAACCATGACGGTAGTCAAAACAGACGTCAGGGTACATTGTCCTACTTTGTGCGATTTGGACCGATAACTTAAACCTTTTCTTTATTCCAACGTGTGAACTGTAAAATTTCACAGATTCTAGCACATGTATATGTGCAAATGTTTATATTATTGTAGTTTATTTTTGGTGGACATATTCTGGGCGGAATAAATACGAAATCCCAATTTTGAACAAAAAAAGTTATAAGTTTTTTTCGTAACTCACAGAAAGATTTATTTTTAGGAGACACGGTGAAATTGCGCTGTTATTATTGTTTGTTTGTTGTATTTATTAGGGAACTCTTCCTATTCACAAAATTTTAACGATATCGGACGAGACAAAAACAACAAAATAAAAATCGGCTAGTATGATGCTCAATACAAATAAAGAATATGAACATGAATATACGAAGGAGCATTAATCAGAAATAGCATTCAGGTTTGAACACTTTGAACAATTTTGAAAAATCACCCAGACCCAGCGGCGCCCGAACACTTATCGGCCGGAACAAATGTACTTATCAAACTGCATGAATTATTACTTTGTAATACTATAGTTCATGATAACTGATGTATTATAGGTGTACATACAGCTGTGTGCAATGAAAAAATCAAAGCAAGAGAAGCTACTTAAGGCCTATCATATTAAATAAATAAATATTATAGGACATTATTACACAAATTGACTAAGTCCCACAGTAAGCTCAATAAGGCTTGTGTTGAGGGTACTTAGACAACGATATATATAATATATAAATATTTATAAATACTTAAATACATAGAAAACACCCATGACTCAGGAACAAATATCCATGCTCATCACACGAATAAATGCCCTTACCAGGATTTGAACCCGGGACCATCAGCTTCGTAGGCAGGATCACTACCCACTAGGCCAAACCGGTCGTCATTATTGGAAGTTTGTTTCAAATTATTCTTTTATATTATTTATTGTTAGCTGTTTTGTTTTGAGTGTTGAGCTGGGCCAAGTCCTTAATTCCCACGACTCCCGATTTCGTGTTTCCTCCAGCCAGTTGTTAATATTTTTCTGCATTATTTAACATTCATTCAAAATTAACTGTAAACTTTACTTGAGTCGGCAGTTTTATTGTGTTCAAGCATTTCCCTCTATAACTTTTTTGAGCATTCATTTCCTAGCCTACTATGTTTATGCCAAATATTTACTAAAATGACAGTGTGGTCGGACGAACTCGGGCAATATTATAGTCGTTTTAGTGAAGTGAATATAGTCATGTGAAGCAGTTTGTATGTACCTATAAAACCTCCTAACCTCCTCCTCCTTAAACTGCCTACGAGGTACCTTCATTCTCGATAGATCCAGTCCATAGATCCAAAATGGATCTAGTGAGAAATGTTTTTCTTGTTAGATCCAAATATTTATGTTGACAGTTAAAACTGGATCTATAGGGAAAATTCTTTATATCATTAGATCCATTAAATTATACTATTATCAAAATGGATCTAAAGAGAATTTTTTAATCTCAATAGATCCAACATAGTACGGTCGCCAAGCCGCTCCGAGGCCAGATTTAATTGACTCAGCTCGGCCTTACCCACAACCGGTATCAATGTGTTCGGGCGTTTCTCCTGATCACCGTACATGCGGTAGTAAAGCGGAAAAATGGTGGAGGGGATAGTAATGACGTCACAAAGATGGCGGCCGGACCTATTCTTTTTGGCGGTGTATCTCGAAAACCACTTAACCGATTTTAATCATCGAGGTGTCAAATAATAGCTTATATTATGGAGATTATTTCCTTTTCTACAAACATTTACGTGAAACCTATAGGAAAAAAAATAATTACAAAAAACAGTTTTTTTATAAAATTATTTTTTTTTATTTTGTAAAAATCTCCGTAAATATTAGCATTACGCAAATTTTGTTTAATATAAAACATATTGCTTCATTATCAAGGAATACAATGAGCCTTAAAACATACAGATCGAGTAATAAACAATGAAGCTACACTCATTTATTTGCGCATGGGTAACGATAACTGGCTTTTACCGGTCGAAACTGTGGTGACTGTTACGATACGTATTGAATGGAATTTATAGAGTATCGGTTTTAATTACTTAAATTATAATTAAAATTATAAAAACCAGACACAATAATGTTACCTTACTTCGACGTTTAGTCTCTTTTTTCGTCTTAATCATAGGTAGGTACATATTTCTTTTTACTTAAAAATTTTATACAGGGTGAACTTTTAACCACCAGTCATACTCTGCACAGCGACTTTATAGGTCATACTTAACAACTTTTACTATGGGACCAATTCCGAAATCGCGAAAAAAATTTTGACTGTCCCATATAAAGGTGCGACCAACTTTACCAGACCAACACTTTTCCAAACTGAGCTACAGCTGTCCGATGAAGTTAAGTACTTAGGACTAACTCTCGACAATAAACTCAATTGGAACAACCACATCAACAAACGGATAGACAAGGCGGGAGTTGTCTTCTGGCAGTGCAGAAGGATGATTGGTAAGAGGTGGGGACTCAACCCAAAAATTACCCTCTGGCTCTATAAGACGATAATCCGCCCCTTACTCTGTTACGGTGCTCTGGTTTGGTGGCCAAGAACAAACCTAGGCAACGTACGAGACAAACTACAAAGACTTCAAAGGCTCGCATGCGCGGCCACCACCGGCTGCACGAGGTCTACCCCGACTGCAGCCATGGAGGTCATGCTAAACCTTCCACCGCTGCACCTACACATACAGCAAGAGGCCAGTCTCTCAGCGGTAAGGTTGCGAACCCTCAAGATATGGTCTAACATCACAGGAGCTCTTCACACAAAATGCCTGGAAAAGGTGTATGACGAATTTCCAGTGCTTAGGTCAGGCACGGACCGGATTCACAAATAAGCTATCTTCGATAAAAGGTACAAAATACAGTTATATGAGGACGACAATCATGAAGGACTCAATCCCCGGGAGCTGAGAATCTTCACTGATGGGTCCAAAACAGACAGCGGATCGGGCTCTGGAACCTTCTCAGAAGACCTGAACATGTCGATCACCACTCCGCTAGGAGCCCATAACTCGGTATTCCAAGCTGAGTGCATGGGCATCATAAACGCGGCGGCTGCCATCACTGCAAGGAAGGTAGTAGGATCCTCCATCCGCATACTCTCCGACAGTAGAGCAGTCTTAATGGCTCTAAATAGCCATATAGTTACATCCAAACTTATACACGAATGCCACGAACGACTAATGGAGGTATGTCATAATAACAAGATCACCCTACAATGGATCAAGGGACACAGTGGATCCCGAGGTAACGATGCTGCGGACGAGCTTGCCAGGCAAGGATCGAATGCGGGGGCGATTGGTCCGGAACCGATTCTTCCGATACCATTTAGCAAGGTACGCTCAATGCTGCTGGCACGTACAGGGAAACTACACACAGAACACTGGCTGAACCAGACTGGATGCAGACAGGCAAAAGAAGCCATGCCTGGCATCAACGGAAAACTCACAAGGGCGCTCCTGCAACTAGGGAAGGTCCGACTGAGTATGGTAACCAGTGTCATAACAGGTCATGGACTATTTAACAAACATCTTTTCACAACAGGTGTCACAGACAGTCCCCTGTGCCGAGGTTGCATGGAGACAGAAGAAACAGCCTCTCACGTGGTGCTGGAATGCAGCGGAGTGACTCCATACAGGGCTAAACATCTCGGATCTCCGAGAGACCTCCCCGAGGTCCTACTCAACATCAAAGGTTTGATAGGATTCCTCGAGGAGCTGGGCTGGCAGGACTAGCCCACCCCCAACATATCACGCAAAATAGGCGCAAGTCGTCGAGTTGCGGAAAAATCGCCCGAATACAATACAATACAATACAATACAAGGTGCGACCAGACCGCAGCTTAAAAAACGGTCACGATACGGAATCGCAGTGACGCGTCGTATGCGTACCGTTTTTGACGCATGCTCCCCACACCGCTGTTCAAAAAACGGTGACGGTACGGAATCGCAGTGACGTGCTTCACGCGAATCTTTTTTGTTCGCAAAACAGTTGCGTCTTTTACGTCACCGGTACGGTGTCTGCCATAAGATCTCCGTGTAATATTTTTTTGCGATTTTTACGCAGTTCAATTTACGGTGCGTCAGCTTATTTTAAGCAGCGGTGTGGCGAGCATGCGTCATGGACCCGGGTACGTCCTTAAACTACGTCCAAAAGAGAGGTATGGGCATTGTGAATGTCATCTCGCTTTGTGTGGTAGGGCACAGCCAGTGGGTGTCATTCCAGATCCAAATTTTCTTGCGTGGTTCGGCATTGGTCCCATAATAAAAGTTGTTCAGTATGACCTGTAAAGTCACTGCGCAGAGTATGGCTGGTGGTTAAAATTTCATCTTATACCTATATTCGACACAAGTAGTAAGTACTTACAGACCAACTATGATACACATTTTGCCTGTATAGTGATACATAGTGAATAAATTAATACCTGATTTAAAAAATAAAACAAAAATAACAAATAGCATGTTATTTAATTCAGTAATCAGTAATCACTAATCAGTCTTAAACAATGAACATCATACTTTTAGATTAGACAACAAAATGTATATTTATACTGTGTTTCGACTTGAAAGATTTTACTGCTTTAAAACATAAGACAAACCTACCAACCAAATGTATAAAAAAAAATGTTTTTTGTGATTATTATTTTCCTATAGGTTTCACGTAAATGTTTGTAAAAAGGAAATAATCTCCATAATATAAGCTATTAGTTGACACCTCGATGAATACAATCGGTTAATTGGTTTTCGAGATACACCGCCAAAAAGAATAGGTCCGGACGCCATCTTTGTGACGTCATTACTATCCCCTCCCACCATTTTTCCGCTTTACTACCGCATGTACGGTGATCAGGAGAAACGCCCGAACACATTGATACCGGTTGTGGGTAAGGCCGAGCTGAGTCAATTAAATCTGGCCTCGGAGCGGCTTGGGGACTACTAATAGTAAAAGTTGTTCAGTATGACCTATAAAGTCGCTGCGCAGAGTATGACTGGTGGTTAAAAGTTCACCCTGTATAAAATTTTTAAGTAAAAAGAAATATGTACCTACCTATGATTAAGACGAAAAAAGAGACTAAACGTCGAAGTAAGGTAACATTATTGTGTCTGGTTTTTATAATTGTCATTATAATTTCAGTAATTAAAACCGATACTCTATAAATTCCATTCAATACGTATCGTAACAGTCACCACAGTTTCGACCGGTAAAAGCCAGTTATCGTTACCCATGCGCAAATAAATGAGTGTAGCTTCATTGTTTATTACTCGATCTGTATGTTTTAAGGCTCATTATATTCCTTGATAATGAAGCAATATGTTTTATATTAAACAAAATTTGCGAAATGCTAATATTTACGGAGATTTTTACAAAATAAAAAAAAATAATTTTATAAAAAAACTGTTTTTTGTGATTATTTTTTTTCCTATAGGTTTCACGTAAATGTTTGTAGAAAAGGAAATAATCTCCATAATATAAGCTATTATTTGACACCTCGATGATTAAAATCGGTTAAGTGGTTTTCGAGATACACCGCCAAAAAGAATAGGTCCGGCCGCCATCTTTGTGACGTCATTACTATCCCCTCCACCATTTTTCCGCTTTACTACCGCATGTACGGTGATCAGGAGAACTGCCCGAACACATTGATACCGGTTGTGGGTAAGGCCGAGCCGAGTCAATTAAATCGTGTTTCTAGAGGGCTTTTGAGATTTGGCGACCGTACTAACATGCAATACACACAATATGTTTTTTGATTTACTTAATAGATATGTTTCTAGTATTTTATGTATGTAGTTGGTATTTATGTATATTATTTACTCGTGGACAATATGTTGGTTTATTTTTAAACTGTTAGGTATTGTAGGTACATTCTTTTAGCTTGTGTGTAAGAGAATATTTATTACAATAAATAAATTCAAATATATATATTTGAATTTTTATTTATTGTAAAAGTAACAGATATGCGGTCTGTCAGAGTGCTTAAGGATTTACGTAACATTTATTTTAACTGTTAGTATTGTTAGCAGATCTATAACTTAGATAAGCTGTGAGTTGTATAATTTTTTTTTGTATTTTTTAAATTGTATAAGTCGTGATAGCATTGTGTGAACTTGCGCGCAAAGTTTGTTATATTGTTATTCCATTTCTATCTGTATGTATTGTTACCTAAATCTGCATAATCTTTTTATAGCTGTTGGTCCTCCTATAAATAAATAAATAATAAATAAATAAATAACGCAAATACGGTTGGACCGATAATGTTGGATATAGTTTTCATGGAAAGTATTGATTAAGCTTTTGATTCACGATTTTTTTTATTTATGGACCCATGGTTCAAAAGTTGGAGGGAGGAGGCCCATGTTTTTTTCTTTCCGAGCGATTATTTCCGAAAATATTAACTGTATCAAAAATGGTTATTGGTGACCCTTATTCGTTTCGAAAGACCTGTCCAACGATACCACACACCATTGGGTTAAAGCGAAAAATTACGGAGAAAAGCCGAGGACGGACGGACAGAAGGACATGGCGAAACTGTAAGGGTTTGCCAATGATGCGATATGCTTTAAAGAATGAATCTGATCTCGGTGCTGGGGACCTTATCACCTTGCGGTAGAGAAATTAAGTTTCTAGCAAACGAAAACCTATGGTACTTTATGGTACTGGCTTTACAAATTTCCTTTATAAGTTATAAATTATAACAATATCCGAAAAAATAGCTTATTAATGCTTGCTTACTGGTAACGCATATACATGAAGACCATGAATGTTTATGATAAACTATCTCAAGTAGGTATCAATAAGCGACATCTCGTAGGCAATAGGATACATTTTTGAAGTGGGCAGTAGCGGAACTAACCATCCCCACGTCACACAAATATGTCAATAATGCCGGCACCACATAGTCGCTCTTACACGCTTGAATGATGATTTTCAAAAGTTATAGGTAATTATAATAAGTAGGTTAGTTATTAAAGGTCGAATGTTCAAGAGCGACAGAGAGGCAAATAACTTTTTTTTGTGGCGTTAATAATCGCGAGCTTCCTCGATTATTCGAGATTATGAAAATCCCACAGGATCTTCAAGCACTGTATTATAGATAGGCGTACCGGACCACGAACTTAGTGCTGTTCCAGGCCTGTTTGATAGAGTGGAAGGTAATTCGCCGTTAGTCCGTTAAGAACACAGCAAGATAGATGTTACGCAGACCTTGGTGTGGCCCTTTCAATACGCTCGTCTATTGGTGTTATAATATAGGGAATAAATTATCATCATTCTTTAGTAGTGCACAATAAAGAATTTTATTATTATTATTATTATTTATTATAACCCTGTGAGTTTATTCTGTTATCATGTGTATTCCGATGCTTATAAATACCTACTATATAGGTGTACGTAGGTTCAATACGTGTACTAAGCATTAGAGTCAGTCTAACCTATTAACTTGGCACCAAATTGAACAGAACAAAGTGAGGAGTGTCATTATAAACGTCAGTTTTATAGAAATTTGACATTAATGATGTTATTGTTACATTTGTTATTGCAAATAATAAAACAAAAACAAACTTTTTAAACTTGCTTTATTACTTAAAAACTATTTCAGTGTGATGAAAAATGTAAATTGTTTAAAGCCTTATACACACGAGCGCTTTTACAAAACGTTTGAATTACAAAAATGGATACCCGTGTATTTATCATGCGCGTTTTTTCCATCGTTTTTCATTGTTTATCATGATCTGTTGGATTTTCGACTTTGAGCGTTGGCTATTTAATCGAATATAGCGTATGGAACTTGTAACGTCAGTTAACGCTTTTTAAGCTCTCGTGCGAATGAGGCCTAACCTATTTAGACTACGTAACAAGACCACAGAATAAAGAATAGTACTATCATAAAGAAATGACATTTCCATAAAATGAATTATGCTGTCCCTTTCTAATGTATGGCACTGTCCCTTTCGGCCATTTAGGGTTGTCAAAATTCAAGTCACATCTTATCTGTGGTCGTGCACGTGTAAGGACGTCAAGTTGTGGCAACCCTAATAATCGCTCGGAACAATGCTGAGCCGAACGGAGCCGGGAATAGCCGAAAGGAGGAGTGTCGCCCCATTGACAGGACCTAGATTCAGATCAAGCTAAAGAGCTTTTTGCACTGCACATCTTTCTGAATTTAGTAAGCGATGACTGCGACGCAGCAACAAGTAGAAGTAAGACGGAGATATCTTAATAGTGTCTCACGTATTGAGGCGTCTCCGTCATCAATTACCACCAAGTTCTCGAACAGAACTAGAATAGAAGTCGATGAGCAAGAAGATGCAGTTCAACACTGCATTTCATTTTGGTTACGGATGTTACGGTTATTTTACCATGTTAATTTGACAGTATTACCCCTGGTCCCACCAACATGTCACCCTGGTAGCTCCACGGGTATTTTTTACCCGTTATCCTGCCGTTCCAAACAGTGTTTGCCAGTGGGTCTACGGGCAATTTATTTTTACCATAATACCACCGCACTAAGTATCAAATTAACAAGCATTGGCGTATTTTCATAGTACAGTCAGCATCAATAGTATTGGATGAAATAACAGGCCAAAATTATCTGACATCCCAGATAACTTTTCCAAATACAGATAAATTTCTGAAATTCACGTTCAAATGTATATCTCTTACAGTCTTATTTGTACTATATTAAAGACATCACTTTTTGTTAAGCTGTTACAGCAAGATACTTATGAAGCGTTATTTGATCCGCTACTTTTGATGATGACTGTTCTACGTTTTATTACACGTGTCCCAGTCGCTTTTTCCCCTTACTGATATGTTTTCACGGTAGTCACACTAAACCAATGTAATAAGTAGGTAGATAGATAGATAGAATACTCTTTATTGGCACACCTCAGTAAAAAGATACAAGAAAAATAAACATTTGATTAAATGTAGAGGCAGACAACAGGCGGTCTTATCGCAAAAAGCGATCTCTTCCAGACAACCACACACACACACACACACACACACACAGGTAGGTTAGGTTCGTTAGGTAGCTTCAGATCCCCGAAGATCAAATTGCCCAGAAATAGTCCCGCCTGGGCTCTGTCTAGTTAAGTTATTATCTCCTTAATATTTTTTTTTAATTGGAAAAGAAACGATTGGGATAAAAATCTATTACCTAGCTATAGTTTTTAATGAATGTTTACCACTTAGTGCGGTGGGATCATGGTAATTTTTTTTTACCCGTAGTAGATCCACTGGCGAACACTGTTAAGAACGGCAGGACAACGGGGTAACAAGTAACATACCCGTGGACACCCTGCGGGTCAAAGCAGTGGGACCACGGTTTAAAACGCGGTAATACCAACATAACTTTACTCTTCCGGACAGTTTCTTATGATCAACTGTCCTACTTGGTGATAAAGATCAATTTATGGTTCAGAAATAGCTTTTCTATAGTTGTTTAGAGTTCGTTTAACCCTTTGAACGCTTTATATCATAAAAACAAACATCACTCAAACGCCAACTTTCCAGGCGCATGGGAGTTAATATAAATAAATAAGTTGTCCTTGGCGCTGTGACCATGACTAGTAACGACGCCTTTAGGTGTTCTTGGCGTTCAATAGGTTAAACTGGTGTTCCAAGGATTTGAATAGAACATAGGGAGGGAGTCATTATAAACGTCATATATTCATAGTAAATTGAGATAAACATTTGAGACATACAGAAGTCGTCGTAACTAGTCGGACCCAAATCGCCACGGATACGCATACAAGTGTTATGGCATACGCTCTTCAAATAATCTTCACCTTTCAAGTAAGGTTTAAATTGGCTGCGCCCGTGATCTTGGCCTATGACGTGTTTATGACGTAAAGCGTTTAAAGGGTTAACCTTTTGAATGCTTTAAAATCATAATCAAAAACGTCACTTATACGCCAAGGTAAAACGCGCTAGCGAGCTAAAGTAAACCGTACTTGAAAGTGTAAAGGTGACTATCACAGCGTCCGCCATAACACCTACTGTTGTCCGTGGTGCTGTGGGCACAACTAGTAAGAACTTCAGGTGATCTTGGCGTTCAAAAGGTCAACTTTGACAACGGATGCCATAGCACTTATAAGCGTTCTTGGCGCTACGGGTACTGCTGCTTACGACGCTTTTTAAGGGTCTTGGTGTTCAAAAGGTTAATAATTCCGGACTTTGTCATTGCAAATGCCATTCAGAGTAGCTTGCTCCAATACAACACTAATACTAAAGTACTTGGGAACATTTCCTCTCTTACAAATACCTACATTTCTTTCGCGTTTGGTTTGTTCAAACTTACTCTCCGGATTATCCGCATATTGATATGCGGGGTTTTTCAAGCTGGCACCACA
The DNA here is from genome assembly GCF_033807575.1 of Cydia pomonella. Classification (NCBI taxonomy): domain Eukaryota; kingdom Metazoa; phylum Arthropoda; class Insecta; order Lepidoptera; family Tortricidae; genus Cydia; species Cydia pomonella. The sequence continues at coordinate 25,406,581 of NC_084706.1, read as the reverse complement.
GATTTGTTTAAGATGCATAAGGCCACCGCAGATTCATTTGAATAGCTACCGCGAAAATCAAAGCCGTGCTTTCAATGATAGCTAAACAAGATGGCACTGTATGCTATGCAGTAACTTTCGTTGTTAAGAAAATTAACGTTTGAAAAGTCAGTGAACACAAAACTTATAAGGCATATTTTATTGTTATCCGCTTATACATAAAACTAACACATTCACTGCAAACGCGAGTCACGTGCCACGGGCGTAGCTGATAACACGTGAAAAACCATTTGTAGTTAAAAACACCTACAAACAGACAACCCCCCTAGCGGGTCGCTAGCAGTGACTGCATTAAAAGCCTAACTTCCTAAATGTATGTTTTTCCCTTTCTTACAAATACATAAGTTAAAAGACAGCGTGTATCTCTACAATAATGTTTTATGCTCATGTAGAATAAACAGTATATATATCTGAACGTAAAGCAATTACGTATAACCACCAACATACAAATCCACGCGTACGAAGTCGCGGGCAACAGCTAGTAATCAATAACTCTCTGAGTGGAGTGACATGAACGCTCTAGTAAACTATTTTTGAATACTGGAGTTCGCGGTAGCCCCTTGAAATTGTTCCGTGCATCAATAGTTATAAATAATCGAAATGACTAAACACATCACAAAAGTACAAAGCTTGGCGTAAATTAAACAGTGCTGCAATCATTCACATTCCAGCTTCCGTTTGTACGAGTTCCAAGTTTATTAAAAACAAATTGAAGACTACTTATATCCTTACATAGTTCTATACATATCTACCATTAAAAACCATTATTACTACGTACAGAGTCGGCACCGAGAACCAGTATTTTGTGCCATGAGTTGTTGTTTGTTTTGGCAACAAACCATAGAAGCAGAGTGTGAAACTCGCGATCTAAACGAGTAAGCGCCATGAATTGCCTCCACGCATTCCAGAGATAAAGGGCCATGACAGACAGACGGACGGGCAATAAAGTGATCCTATAAGGGTCCGTTTTTTCCTTTTGGAGTACGGGACCCTAAAAACCGACGGCAAACTTTATATATTGGTTATAGATACCTATTAAATAAAATAAAAATTACCAAAATAACTTACCTACCAAAGATGTTCAAATCCCTAACTAATAGCTCACTTGCACTAGATGCAATTGTACTTTTAACACAAGTACTTACGTTTATTTTATTTTTATACTATTTTTTAATAAGTATGGTTTTTGATTGTCGCTATCGCTAATATTTGTAGGTAATCTCTATCGTGAGACTGCGACAATTAAAACAAATCGGTTACATAAGAATCATTAAAATCGGTCCACAAAGAAACAAACGTACTTACAATAAAATCCTAACGTAATGTATATGCCTAGACTGAGACGACAGTAATTATACCCGATAAAAGTGACATCGGGGCGTCTAGAGTCGGGCTAAGCTTATTATGTTCAGCCTTTGCAATGACAAAGTGTGTACATATCATCAAAAATATAAAATTACTATGTATATATGATGTTTGTAATGCCAATTCACATTTTGTCACGTCAAAATCAATGCAGAGTATGCATATGCATAGATGCGCTCTACCGTGGTGGAACTAAGTGCCACAACAGACACTATTATTATTTTTATATTATTTTATAATTATATTTATTTATGATTATAACCGCACTTTTCTTATACCAAATATGAGGTCATGAGTCATGTCTAAAGAACGTGTCTAAATTCAAAGCCTATGGTTATAAAGATTTGTTTTTTTAAGTATACTGGGATCACATATACGTGCGAGCGGCGAGGAAAATGACATGGATCTGGCGATATATTTATCTAATTATAAATAATGTGAATATTAAAATATTTGTACCTATCCAGCAGCAATATAAAAAGTCGGGCCAAGTGCGAGTCGGACTCGCGCACGAAGGGTTCCGTACCATTATTTATAAAAAAACCGGACAAGTGCGAGTCGGACTCGCCCACCGAGGGTTCCGTACTTTTTAGTATTTGTTATTAAAGCGGCAATAGAAATACATCATCTGTGAAAATTTCAACTGTCTAACTATCACGGTTCATGAGATACAGCCTGGTGACGGACGGACGGACGGACAGCGGAGTCTTAGTAATAGGGTCCCGTTTGAACTTTTGGGTACGGAACCCTAAAAATATCTTATAGACTAATGACGTAAAGACTAAACTTAAAACTATGTTTAAGCGACAAAATACCGTGGCTTCGTTGAGGGGTCTGCTCTTGTGTGAGATTCGGCAGTTTGCCACGACACCTCCGAAATACGACACCGTAAGTCTGAAGTTCGATTCGCATCCGCATTCGATATTAGACCAAAGTCGACCTATCCAAGGGACATAGTTGAGCAACCAGTATTGCTTCTCGGTCTGCAGATTCTTAATATCTGATTCTGGTTCTCCCGGACAAAAACTTAAACTGTGTCACTATCAAAGTTTCATATTAGGGTACCTATATCAAACTATGAGCCTACAGAACCAATAACATCTTGAAAAACAAATATTTTCGGTACTAGTCTAAAATATGTGTAATTACACGCGTCACTGTCAAACTCAAAATTGCTAGAAATATAATAAATTTATTTAAATAAAGTTATCGCATTCGTATCAAAACCAAACCAACTTACAGTGCAGTATAGGTAGAAAACAAACCACAATATGCTTGTTACTGATATACTAGTTCCTTGTCGAAACGCTATGCGTGGCTAGGGGCCACATATAATATATGTTTTCCTATATCCAGTCCTGACTAACAAAAACACTTAATTATTTGTTTAAGTAGACAGTTAGCAGTATTTTATGAAAAAAAGAAGGTAAATAATTTCTGGGTCTTGTGGCTCGTTGCCATTTGTAGGTACCACAAAATAGTTTTAAACATAGAGCGCCTGACTGCCCTAGTATCTTACTCGTACTTTGCAACTTTATCCACTCGCACATTGATGCATAACATATGTACAATACATACAAATATGACGTGCGCACATAGATGCTAAAAGGGTTCCCGTACTGTACATACATATAGGTATAGTGTGTTCGCATCATGTCAGTACATACATCGTTCACACTGTATACTGAGAATTTGTAAAACTTAATGCTAGTACATACCTAAGTACAGTATAACCGATGGCTCGTCATTGGTAAATAATACTGCGGCTTATCATAACCTTAACACTACATATTTACTTCTATAGGTAGATACAAACACCTGATCAAGATACAATGATGTTCTGTTTCACTACAAACCCTTTTTCGAAATCGATAAATTATTTTCTCATACATCTTCACCAAATTGATAATTCATGATTACATGCGCGTATAATAATTGAGAAGAGTCTCACCATCAGTTCAGAATCAGGAACCTATTCCTCTACTACCACTTTGGTGGTTTATAATTATTCTACTTAATCGTACAATGGTTCTTAAAATCATCGGTGAACATACATAAAAAAATACGAGTAAACTGTACCTAACCTATTCCTCATTACAAGTCAGATAACATATAAGAATATCACACTAGATATGTACATGGCGTAGTAGGGATCACAGTAGTACTAGACAACGATCACAAAATAATAGATAAATCTCGGAAATTTGTAGGTAAATTAGCCAACAACTTCGTTCGCCGGTTTGCCAGTGTTAATCCAGAAAGTGATGCAGTGCAATAATCTAATCATAGGAAAAAACTGACATCTCCGTATCGCCTCGTCATTCGCACGCATAATGCACTCCGTGTTAAGTTAAGACTGATCTAAGTATACAACAAACCTATAACGTACCTACTGATATGATATTATTGGGGGTCTATATTAAAATGCATAACTTTGTACTGCCTATTTTCACTTCGCATAACAAAGTTTGGTGTAACTAGTGATCCAAATAAATTGACTAATATCCTAATATTTTTACGCATAAGCTTATCCATCTCATGGATTAATTTTTTTTTAATGTCGAATCTCTATACGCATAATCGGTACATCCTAAATTTTAATAGGTATAAAAATCAAACTTCAGTCGACTTATATACGGCTAAAGAATATATGCGAAAAATATATTAGGAAAACTGGTTGTAGGCGAATTGAAATATTAAAATAATGACTGTTATGCGAAGTATATGACAATCAACTTTATGCGAAAAAGAGGGCACACATGATAGTGGACATAGAAACTTTTTACTAAATCTGATGGCGTAGTTCATCGTTTCGGATGCCTAATGCCTCTTAGACTGCCCCCTGTTTCAAACCGTTAGCCCGACACATACATACCTCCCCTTTATTACATATGTGTCCGTAACATGCTTACTTAGGTCTAAATCACTTACTTGTTCAGTTGCATTTATCCGCCCTTACTGGCACGTCGGTGAATTGCGATCATTGTGGGCGTACCGGTATGATCCGCAAACTTGACAACCCTAGATGTCGAAACAGATCGAGTCGTGACCTTCATTTATCTTATACTACATATTAGATATTATCAGATTTGAATCAACATCTTAAATCAAACCTACTTATCCTGCCTCCTAATAAATAATTATATTAAAAGTTATTTTATAAACATCTTATGCAATTTACAACTATTACTTCACTAACTTAACCACTTTGACATGTCCATCTGTAGATTTATGGCCAATAACCACACAAAAATAATTCATGTACATTAGAATACACAATACAGAACATGCTTAGAATACACATAAGATAAGCTTAATATTATCAGTCACAAGTTTAGGAAAGAGTATACATACCAAAACTAGCTCTGTTCTGTATTTTATTTTCTTATGTACAGTTTATAGTTTATTAAACGATATTTTATCTTCATTCAGCAGTGCGAACTTCTACGAAGGACGTTCTTTGCAGTAGTCACGCATGAAAATGCTTGTATTTTACGTGTATCTCTGAAATTAAAATAGGGATAAGCTTAGACTTTTGACTACTTAGTCGCGATTTCAAGCGAAGATACTCATTTCCGTTATTAAGACTAGACACCTATCGAACAGTCGAACAGATTATTTGTTTCGTCCAATATTATGTTTTTTGTTTTGGATTTCGCTTGTAGGCAAGCACCTATCTGCTGTTGTAACCACAGAACAAACATAAGTAAGACATGTATAGGTGTTTTATTTTTATAGGCATTCCTGTAAAATTTGCTCTTGGCCAAAATAAATGACTGTAATATGCACAAAAGTAAAATTAAAACATAATAAACGCACCTAATAATATTTTTATACATGAAGGTTACGGTGGCAGGTGTCATCTTCATACAATTTATAACCTTAAAATTCGTCTTTGGTAACAGTATAGGCGTAAACATGCTTGCATATTTCAGGGCACCTTCTAGTTTTAAGATTATTGAACCTTTTCTAAGGGATCAAAATGCTTTCTTTATGTTTGAATCTACCTACCTAATTTAGAGACTATAACAGCGGTCAGTCACGTCCAATTTTAATGTTTAGAAATTATAAATAGCAGCGGGGTAGCAGTTGACACATGCAAATAACTAAAATTTAAAAATAAACCTTAATCTAATCTACAACATTGACAATCTCGCGGCGTTGTATGGGGGCTGTCAGTCTTCTAACTATATTTACTAGTCTTGTCAATACTAACACCGTATGTGTTGGCGTGAGCGTGGCATGGTTCGTGTTCGTTCTTGCGCTAGGCATTTCTCGATTCGGTAACGACGCCGGTGACGCCGCCGCCGCTTCAATGATATTTGGCTAGCAACGGAGCTGGAGGTAGTAAACTTCGTCTCGCCAATGAAAAGAAAAACATTTAAACACATTAAGGGAAAGTTTTAAGTTATTGTGAATAATAAATTGATTTTACTTTAGAACTGTCCATAACTTGGTTATCTCTATTTATTGTGAAATGGAAAAAATATTTCTAAGTTATTTTATATATAATATTAGTATCGATTGTTATAATTTATGATCCAATAAGTTGGTCGAAACAAAAATAATTCAATTTAATTTAATTGAATACCGAACCTTAGTCTTAATTTTGTTACTCTTTTTTATATAGTACAAGGCAGCGCAGGCTCTGTTGATGCAACAATGGATCGAGCACCTTTTCTTACCAGGATTCGAACCTGGAGCCGCTTGATAAGTTCACATCACAATAATAATCATAGGTAAAAAATCAAGCTAATAAGCTAATAAGTTCCTTTACCCTATTTTATTGCATTGCACCAAAAACTATTCGGTAGCACTAATCAGACAATTACCAGGATTCGAACCCGGATCCCACTGAAGTACAACAAGTAAATCAATCAATCAATCAATCAATACCAATAAGCCAACCAATCAATAAAGTGCTCTCACCGGGGCTCGAACCCAGGTCCACTAACTTCTCAAACCGAATCACAACCAATAGGCTAGGACTGTCGTCCTAGTCTCAGTTTTAATCTAAAGTATTCGTGATGCAGTGAGGACTGTGTGGAATCAATACTGATTATAGTCAACAAATCCGTGATCACGTTAAGCCTCCATGTACTTGAAAGTTAGTATTCTTCCAAATTGTGAGGCTCTGTCCACGCTACATGATATTTAACTAATCAGAATAGTATGGTAGAAATCGTGAGGTTAAAATAAAACTTGTCATGGTCATTGTATCAGCTATATATATGTTCTTACATTTTATATAAAATATTCTAATACTATAAATAGATAAGTAAAGTGGCAGGTACCTATATACAGGTATAATCGAACCTTCAGGGACAAGTTCGATGATACAAAAAATTACTTAGTCCTTGCCTGGGACTCAAAGCATTTCCGCAACATGTTTTAGCTAAATCGGTTCAATGTATTAAGCTTGAAAAACTAACGGACAAACGGACGGATGGACGGACGGGCAGATAGACAGACGGACTAACATACAGACACATGGACGGACGGATGGATGGACAGACGGACAGACGAACTGACGAACGGACTGACGGACGGACGGATGGACAGACGGACGGGCAGACAGACAGACAGACACATAGACATACCATTTAAAATATTAGTAGGGAAATAGGTATAAGTGTTTTAAATAAAGCAACCTATCTCTATGCAGGTAACAGCAATATAAAATTACACACAGACACACACACACACACATAAACCATTAAAATTTACGCATATAACGCCAAAAGAATAGGTTTCCATTTTTGCCACTTTGACTACGGATCCCAAATCACCAAACCAACATTCTGAGTATCTTAATCTACTTGTAATGTAGAGCTACGTTCCTAGGGCAAAGCGGAGACATACAGCGATTACAGGTTACTGACCTTAAAACGCAACCCTCTGGATACACTATTGGTGGTGAAGCACATCGATCTCCTGCTTAGAGCAGCCCGCCGCTGTTGTCTGTAGTCGCTTACATATAACTTCTGGAGTAACAGTACAAACGTCGCATTCATATATATCTTGTGTATGGATTCGAAGCCGCAACACTACCTAGATTTATATAACGGGAAACTTAGCTCTACTTATATGTTTTTTAAATATAATTTACAGTTATTGTAAATAGATTCTAGATATTTAATTTGAATAAAATTGCTTTTTGTAAATGACATCGAATCGAATATGACAAATGTCAATTTTTTTCTTATACCCAAGTCATAGACAATCATTATACCTTAAGGCCAGTCTAGACGGGAAGATCGAATCGAAACTTACCTAAATAACTATATATAAAATTACTATACGTATTCCTATAATATTTGATGTGCTCCGGTGTTCCCTCGATTCCTCATAGTATCCATCATCAGAACTGGACCTTGACATAAATGTTTCTTAAGAACTTACTTGCTACAAACTTAACAAAGAAGAATCGCGTGCGTAGAAAAGTTCCAATCTAGTCAAAGTATTATATGCCTATAAGATTTGAGGAATTCTTTCGATTTCTCATGGAACTCATCCACCTCATGGAACTCTACCTTATGACACAAATGTCTCTTAAGAACTTTACTTGCTACAAAATTAATAAATAAACCAAAACGGGCGCGAGTTGGCAAATCTCATTCTGATCAACATCAGCAGTTGCACTTCGTCAAATGTCACTTTATTTTATTAAAAATGTTTGTGAGTTGATGAAAATCCAAAAATGACTCAGCTATATCTATAAGAATTTAGGAATTCCTTCGATTCTTCATGAAATCAGTCATCAGAACAGGACTTTGACACAAATGTACCCTAAGAACTTACACAACATCAGCAGTTCCACTTCATCAAATGTACTTACTTACACCCAGTTCTTTGAAACAGTACGTACTCCATTTTGATGCCGCCAGTCCAAGTTGGAGTGTTTTCTTGAAGGTCCAAACCTTCAATAGCCTCAGTGTCCTAAGAACAACTTAAAAACTGCTGAAAAATTGCTTTGGAAACGTTAACCGTCACTTGAAAACACTTGGATACCTGGTTCACAGCATATATTTGGTGCTGGTGCAACTGCAACATTACCCGAGTACATTAAAATATAAATAAATTGTAATAATTTAGAAAAATGGTTAGGTAGGACAGTCCACTTCAAGGTCGCGTAGATCAGAAGTAGATATGAATTTGTTCGACAATACGATATATGTACCTAAGCATTTACATTGGCGCATTTTTTTCTGGAATACTATCTAAATTGCACTTTGTATATATGCTACATTTTTAATTTAATTTGGAGCCTTTATTTTCCATGGAGTCGAACGCTATAGCAGCTATACGAGAATAAATAATAGATTTTTCTGACCTACCCAATGAATAGTGAAGGTCATCAAGAGCATACTCGCTGAGATCAATGGAATGGAGTCTTTCGATTGGACACAATTCTAACGCATTACAAATACGCTATTTTGTAATTACCATGTTGAATATTTTAAATTGCGTGTTTTGACAATTAATGTTGACAAACAGTTGACAATGTTACATTAAGAGTCATCTTGACATTACTTTAGAAATCCATAAACAATGGTCATCTGTCTATACTTTTTAAAATGATGGAGTAATACTGACGAGATTAGCGCAATTTATAAATGTTTTACGTCAAGTAGAATTTTGCTCTACAGCGACATCTAGCGTTGAGTAGAAAAGTTAAAGCGTAATTAACTACAATTAATTAACTCATTTAATGTTTTTATTTCGATTCCTGCAACCGTTTGATATCAGCTATATTATACGAAAAATAGCTTATACAAATACTTTTCACGTGATATACATGATATTTTTTTTTTTAACTGTAAATTGTGTCTCTTTAAATACTTTACCATTGGTGTTGATACAAGAAGAATAAAGTATATTTTATATTCTTTCTAATAAAATACGTTACAACTTATTATATCTCGCGTTTAAGGAAATATAACTGCTTATATGCGCGAATTCTTTTTTTTTGTATAGCTCTGTCCCTGCAAGTTGTCTAAGGTTAGTGCCATACATTAAAATAAAACTAAGATTAATAGCTTTTAATCGACATATGTTTCAACAGTATACATCCATGGGACACTGCCCATTGTCCATGTCCCATATGTATGTAAGTCTATAAGGTATTTATAATATGGGCCTTTAGCCTTAATCAAATTTTAAAATAAATAAATAAAAATATTGTCCAAGTAAAGAACTGCATATACGCATCTTTTTATAAATAGCTAATTTAGCTAAAAGAACTAGAAATGCGTTACAACAAGCAATCTAGTAAAATGTATCTTTGCAGCTGGAATTCAGCTCGGCTAAAATAATTTTACAACTAGTGGTTCTGTGAGCTGCTGTAGACAGCCTTTGTGACAAGCTTAAAACTTCACGAGAACCAGTTCAGAATTACGACCTGTAAAGGAGACAGACATTTTTCATACAAAAGTGCATGTTCTCTTTTATGTAGATACAATCAACAAACTTTCAGATTTTGGACCGGGTATGGAGGAAAGAAAAGAGAGGTAAGGGCACTGTGAATGTCATCTCGCTTTGTGTGGTAGGGTAGGGATGTCATTCCAGATCTAGAACAGAGCCCAACTGGGAAAGTGCCTCCAACTTACAGAAAACCGCACACAAATAACTAGAACCTACTCATAGTGTTGTGTTCCTGCCGGTGAGTAAGGTTGCCAGAGCTCAACGAGAGTATTAAGTTAACGGGACATATGCTTGATTGCACCAACGTAGTATAAAAACATAAACTATTATTTATTCGTAATTAAAAATAATAATTTATTTTTTATTTACAATTAGTATATACATATTGCTATATACAGATGATTACTATAACTAGCTTATATCTAAAATAGGCCCTTGAGGCATTGTACCAAGGATGCTGGCGGCATTTCCTCGTTGTATCGCAATACTGATACGTTGTGCGAGGAAGCTGCCAGCTCTTCGGTCACCAGTTACGTCAACCAGACGTTTCGCAATTTCTCCAAAAAAAACTTGTGCGCGCTGGGACCCCATGGACCTAGAGTTTCAACGCCAAATGATACAAAATTGTACTCTCTACCGAGGCTCTTATATTTATTACGTTTCAAAATTTCGGCGTTTTCAAAATAATTATGCATCTACTCCTCATCTTAGCGATTGGCGGTTTCATTTTAAGTTGGCGGTTGCTTCCCAAAAAATACCGAATTAAAGGAACCCGAGGGTTGCATCCCGAAGGAACCTCCAGTTTCGTCACCGGACGCGAAAATGCTAAGCCACGAGCGCTCACAATGATATTGGATCTATCGTTTAATTCAAGTAGAATTAACAAGGTACAGATTTTTTGATTGATACAAGATTAGATCTTGCAATAAAAATAATTCCCACTAGATCCATTTGTCATTTAAACTGGATCTATTACTAAAAGAAGTTCTCGTTAGATCCATTGGCCGGAAGTTGGATCTAACGAACAAAAAAATTCTCACTAGATCCATCTTGGATCTACTGGTTGGATCTATCGAGAATGAAGGACGAGGTAGGTCCCGGCTTCAAATACCGGTAAGGGCATTTACTTGTGTGTTCATCAAATATATTTGTTCCTGAGTTGTGGATGTTTTATATGTATCTATGTAACTATATTAACCTCTCGCGTGCCTAGTGATATCATAATTATGATGTAAGTATTGATTCTATTGACGGGCCTTATGGGCAATACGAACGGGGCCAATACAGCGGTGTCCATCGATTGGTTGATGAGTTCGCTTCACGCGCACGATTGGTCGCAACCACTTGCGTTAGACTGTACGATTGGCTCGAATTCGTGAGTGACACCACTGAACTAGAACCATTCTTTGTTAGATATATGACAATTATTGATATTGATAATAAATATTATTATTAGATATTGTTTATAAATGCCTAGGTTTCGAGTGTTAATCTGTCTAGATATAAAGGAAAAGTGAGAAAACTCACTGCCAAGGGTGAGACTGGAACTGGCGACTCTGGGATACCAGCTGATCGCTCTGTCATCTGAGCTACCGAGACATTTTTTTTTACAGTCGTTTCTGGTTAATACAAAATTAATTTATGTCAATCTACTATATATATCGTCGACTAGTACCAACAACATAAGCCTTATAGAGACTAATTTGGGGCTAGACGATTTGTGTAAGATTGTGCCATATTTAAAAAAAATATATATTCTTAGACAATTAATCCAGTCCATATTTGTTAGTATCAACTTACAACCTATGTTATGTTACCTTCCGCACAATAATTTACATAAATTAAATTAGGTAACTTACACACTTTAGATTGCTGATTATCTTGGCCGATTTACCGAACTGCACGTTTGTGAACATGCAATTCGATAAATCGTCCCAAAATACCAGAATCTAAATATAATAATCGCCTAAAATATTGTCGTGTCGCGCAATATGTCAAAAAAGGTCAAAACAAAATTTTCCACTAGTTAGACATTGTCAAAACCATGTTTGACCCTTTTCTTGGTAAATTGCTGAAACTCCGCAGTATATTATCACGAATCCATATAAAATATCCCAATCTTTTATTCCATTATAGTTCAAAATTCGATTTGAATTTGTTTTAAAGGGACATCGGGACTTAGAAGGATATAACGACTTCGGTAATTAAAAACAACCACATAGCATCATTTCTCAGAATGGCCAAATTATCGAGTGACAGAATAACGTCCAAAAATGGGACAGAATTTGAACGGCCATCTGTAATGGCTGCGTTTTAACAATAGCATTTACGAATGGGTATGGTCAGGTAGAACTTTTTTTGGGCACTGTAACAGACCTGATCATAGGTGATTCTTATGTCTCTGTAATAAGGTTTATGATTTGTCACATAACAGTGTATATTCCTTCCATTCAGCTGCCGGCCAACCTTTGTTCTAACTTCGTGAATAAATTATTTTTTATATTGCTTGTAAAAACGGAGCTAAGTCACGTCGGCGCATGTGTTGTGAACCCTCGATTTTGTATTAAAGTTCTATTAAAAACGTCTTAAGCACCAAGGTACTTAAAAGTGCCTTTCTAACGATGTTCGGTTCGTCAGTTTTCCCATAGGCTGCTGGGTCCATTCAAATTAATGTTCTCTAATATTTCCGCTACTCACTCCGGAAATGATTTTTGATGATGGGAGTTCGTAATTGTGTATTCTAAAAATAGGTAATTTTGAAAGCACAGACGATGTATGTTAACGGCCACAATTATGGGAAATTTAAGAGAAAATTTGGAGTATTTTTGATATTTCACCGACATCTGTAAAATTTCTACCGCTTTATGCTTTAAAAGTTAAGTAAATGTCCAATTCGTCCTTTATGTTTTTTTTTATGTATTGAATGAAAGCTACTGCAATTGGTTTCGATATTATTAACCAATGAAAACTATGGTTTTTTGCTCCAGTCATGGGATGTATGGCGCCATTCATTTTCAAACTAAGAAATATCAATTTCAAAATTAAACTTTAGTTTCTCTTCAGCTCTTGTTTATGGTAAAATGTTGCCAGCGATTAAAAACTGATGGTAAATATTCGTTTTACAGGATTTGTCCATACATCCATTACTGGTGCCTATTCTATTATAGGGGTCATAGTGACTTTAAAAAGTATTGCCAAAGCGCATCATGAAATTGACCATAATTGGACGTAGTTAAAGGAAAAGGATCCAATCCACAAAAATACCAAAACATGAGTTAAGTATACCAGGCAGGCCTTTAATGTGTATATTTTCATTCAGCAAAAAAGCACTGAGCTCACATAGCGTTTTCATATTTTAATCGACATCGGATACCATCCCCCATGTATGAAAGATTAAAAATTATATTCACCAATAAGTATTCAATACTCTTGGTACCTTGTTGTAAAATTAGGTTAGTGCCAGGACTGGTTTATATAAATTTCAACAAGAAAAATCCAAACTGCTTGGAATCTTTTTGAGAAAATGCAATGAATACTTTTCGTCCTAAATATATATCAACAAAACTGATCCAACCCATTTGGAACGTTTTTGAGAAACTAATTTGACGATGTGTAAATACTTTAGCTAAACAACAAAAACGATTCAGCAAACTTGGATAACATTTGTGGAATTCTTGTTATTCCAGCATTGGTGTGTCAGTAAACAACAAAAACGATTCATGTTAAATATATTAACTTTACTTTAGGCTGACTTTTTAAATTTAAACAGTATTATACTGAACCTAAAAGGCAGTTTTACTGCTATGATAGGCTAATTTTGAATTTTTTGCTTAATATGTCGACTTGGATCGTAATTCATAAACAAATTAAATAGATGAGGAAAAATAACAGAAATAATTCAAACTGTTTGAATCATTTTTGCAGGTTTTAATTAACTTGTTCTTATATTCAGCGTCAAACATCAAAGTCGGTTTAAGTTACTTGGATCTTTTTTGATAATTTACTCCAGGTATAGTTTCATAGTGGCAAATTAATCAACGGAAAAGATCCAGTTTACATGAATACGTTATAGGGATTTTTTTAATTTAAAATGGCAATACAATGCTAAATTTTAATAACGATCCATGTTTATATTGTTCATAAAAAAATTGCTTTTAGTATTAATTTTGTTTATACGTTGCTGGTATTAATAATATTATAGTAATTATAATTTTGAAACTTTACCTATCATTTTTGTAACTAACAAAACTGATTTTGCTATTGCGTCATGCTGTGCATTGTCGCGAAAGACAGGTCTGTGGATTTTTATTGTAAGATTGGATTCTAAATTCAAAAACGTGGTACTGTGCATTTTGTGAACGGTGTAATGGGATAAAAAATGAGGAGGGTATATTTAGAGCGCTGGTCGACACGACTCCAAAAACTATTTGTAACGACAAAAATGGTGAGTAAAAGCTATTTTGATTGAGTCCATCAGAACTTCTTCCGATATTAAAGTTCTGTTCTAATATGTGTATGTTATTATTTAGGTGAGAATAGCGATCTTAAATTTTTTGCAAGTAAGGCATGCTATGACAATAATAATAAAAAATGTCGAAAATAGGCATAAAAGTTAGTGGTATGGTTATAGTTATATTTCTTTTAATCTACAATTACTTTGGTATTAACTATTAAATATTCATTTTCCATTGGTTTTACAAAAGATTAATATGTGATGAATTTGGTATGTCATGGGAAATATTGTTCAAAAATGGTATTTTGATTTATGTCCTAAAATTTTTTTTATGTAAACGATTAGTGATTATAAGAGCCTTTTATTATCATTAAACAGTTTTGTTAATACTCAATACTTTGATACGCTATTACATTGTTTTTTTAATAAAGTTTTTTATCTTTTCTTGGTGATTTTCTCGTTTTTTTTCCAATTTATTGGGATGAATCCTTATTGCCTATTTAAAATGAAAAAGGTTACATGGAAAAAGTATTTTCTCAAAATGGATCCAACCCCACATTTAGTTAAATATCTCAAGAAATACGACATTAAACTAAATCGTTTATGTACAGAATCTTAAAACACGTCAAAACTCATGTTTCATCCAAATAAGTATTATGGGAAAAGTGAATCAGTAATGAGGAATACCATTTCTAACTTTAAACCTCCATAACTTTTGCTCATCTCGCTGTGGATTGAATCCTTTTCCTTTAACTACGTCCAATTATTATGGTCTAAGATTCAACAAGGTTAATACGGATAAGTGTGGTTTCGGATATATTTTGAACGCCGAAGAAGGACATAGGATAGTTTTTTTCATTATCATCCCACGCTGATGAAGTCGCCGGCCGAAGTTAGTGCCTTTATATATTGGTTACCTCATGAAGTATTTAGGTCGTATCGATACCTTCATTTTACATTCCATTCCAGATGTTCCAGGAAATTACATTTCTATTGACACATTTGTCCAAAGTATCTGTGAAAACAAAGCTGATTTCCTGTTAAACTTCAAAATGGCGAGTATATTTTGCCCGTTAATGTTAATAAAACTGATATTGATAGCTTGTTATGTGAACTAACGCCACTTCCATACAGCTAGTCACCTGGCAATCCATCGTGACTATTTATAAAGTCAAGCTATATCACTTTACCAAAAGCAACTACCGAATAACTTCATGACGTAATACAGTACCCCTAGTGTAAGTTTTATCGACATCATAACGTGACGAACGCGTTTGCGTTAAGTGTCATTTTGTATAGGATTATGAGTTTCCAAAACGTCCCGCTTGGCGCGCTCTTTCTAAATCACATACAAAATGAGACTAAACGCAAACGCGTACGTCACGTTTCGAAATCGAATTTATTTACACTAGGGGTACTGAGCATGCTCTACGAGCACACTTTAGTCATTGGCAAAATCATCATACATTTGATGTTAGCCATTTTCAAAAGAATAACAAAGTTTACTGCAGTTCTTCCATGAAAACAAATTCATTTTAGTTTTACAAACTGGAGTAGAATTCATCACACTATAACTTCGCTATAAATATTTGTAATGTTGCTAGCTTAATTTAGCTTAGTAGTAATAAGCAATGCGACTGTGTTTACTTCAAGCTCTGATAAACTATGACCTAATAACAAAGTAAAACTCTTGAATGAAACCGTTCAGACTACATAGAATTACAACTGTATATTTATTTACGAAGAGTCAATAAAGCGGTTAAATGTAACCAAAATAAGTTCGCCATAACCTTAAAGTAACCTTTAAAATACACAAAAATGGATACCTACTACTAAAAGTTACTTTTATTTAAAGCGATTGATAAAGTATTATAGTGTATTGAAACTACTGTGATCTACGTTTCCCATTTTCGTAAATAATAATGTGTAAATATCACGAAATTTTAAATCAGTGTACTATGGTGAAGATCTTCAAAAGATGGTAAGGATGTAAAGGTTATGAATAACAATATTGGCATCTTTAGCAATGTGTATAATATTGCCATCAAATGGACGTTATTATGCTACTTAAGCGTCACGTTCACAAGAATTTGGGTGTGTAGTGCTAATGGGTCGGTTGACAGACGTGGCGTTTATCGGCGTCCTTGACACAGAGACGTGCACAACACCTCATTGTCGCTGCAACCTTGCAAAAACGCGCGATAACCGTCGTCGACGACACCCCACGCCAAACACAAGTGAATGGAGATAAAAATACGCGATTTGTGCCAACGCGTTTATTAGAGGTTAGAAACTTTAATGCGCATTGTTTTTCTGTATTCGGCCGCCTCTAATAGAAAGCGGACGCTCGAAAAGTAGCATGAAAAATATCTAGATTCTCCAACGTGTAAGTACACGCCGATGCAGGACGAAAGTGGGCGGTATCTCGGTGGCGCGACTCTCGCCGACCGGAAACCCAATTCCCGGATGCGGCTGCGCGGGGGGATCTCGCCGGAAGCTCGGTAAACGAGCACATCCGCTGCCGCCGCCCGCGCCGCAAAATTTGGCACCGCGAGCGCTCGCAGCCCGCTTCCGGCCTCCCCCCTCGCACCCCCGACGCCGATCGCCCGCGAAAATAGCGGCCAACCGCTCCGTGTACGCGGTTCATTCAGTATGGCCGCCTTCCATTCATAAAAAGGCGCAGCGCGGGCGGCGGCGGCGGAGCGGCGGGGCGGCGCGGCCTCTCCCGCCGCGCCGCGCCCGCGCCCGACGCCAGTGCGGAATGTGCCAGCGAACGGAACGGTCGTTTCGTCGGAGCGTAGCGCTAGCGCTCCCGGTTTTCCATTAAAATGTGTATAAGAATAAGTGCAGTGAACCCGCACGAGTTCGGAACGGTAACAAAAAACGCCGTCATCGAGATCAGGAGTAGAAATCAACGAAGAACTTCACCGAGGAAGTGAGTAGCGGCCATATTGCAGTGATAACCGCGCGGCGGGCGGACGAGAATCGAGGCCGGTGCGTGGGCCGCCCCTCCCGCGCCAGGTGCCTGCCGCTCCGGGCCGCGCCGGTCTTACGAACCTTCCTGTGGATTTGCGCGACCGAAATTCGGTGGTTGAGCCGTATTTTAGTGTATCAGTGGTTGTTACGGCGCGGCCCAGGCGTGGCAGGATCGTCCGACCGCCAAGTGTTGTGTGTGGGGCTGGAGGCCCGAGTGCCCTTGTGCGATGTGTGTAGGAGATGTGTGACCGTGGAACGTCCGTTTTGTAAGTACATAAGGCAATAATGATGTGGGATCGCCCACCGGTCACAGTCGCTACGAAGCGGATGAGCGGCGACAGTTTTCGTCACGTAGCGCGTAGGAAGTGATTCCTCGGAATGAGATGGAATCAAAGTGGCATGAATGACTAGTGGCGTCGCTAGGCTCGCTCGCCGTCCGGCCGCTACGCACGTGCGCCCGCTCGCTCCGAGAACCTTCTCTACTACTTCACGTACCATCATTACGAGTATCAACTATCCGAGCCCTCAAAACTTACATACAGACGCCTCACGCCACGTTCGTTTCAATGATTTCTAGTAAGTTTATCGGAACACGTAGATATCACTGGTTTCCTTGACACCAGACTCATTAATTACCGTGAGAATGTAAACAAACATGCTGAGCGTTCATTTATGAATCAGCTGGTCTAGATTTGTCCCCAAATCCGCAACCACATTTATAACAATTATTTTTAACAGTGGTGGGCGAATTTCAACGATAACTGTATAACTGAACATTAAATTCAAAGTTACAGCGATAAAGAATAGTAAACAATGATGCCTGTTATTGCTGTTAATATCTTTAACGAACTCACAGATAGTTTTAAATTTAGACAAAACAACGTAGATATTCATTGAAGATTTGATTACACAACGACTCTGTGGCAAATGATATGGCCTCTAAATTTTGTGTCAATAGAAAACAGAGGAAGCTGACTTGTTTCTTGGGATACCCAGTCATTAATGAATTGGACAACTGATATGAAAGCTGTATGGATCACGTCATGCCACTGTGACTACAAACGTGCAAGTTGCGGATAGTTTTCAGAAATGTCAAGAAAATGTCATAGGACATTAAGGAAACTTTAACTTCGGAAACAGAAAATTTCGATCTTCATACAAAATATGAGAAGTTGTCGATTTTTTTCTACGTGTATATTTCGCAATTTTGATAATTTTCCGACTGCTCCACTAAATATAAGTTCAATGTGATCCTGAACTCAAAATATTGCATGGTACTGGAGTAGGGAATGCAAAAACCGGAGGTTTTTCAAAACCGGTTTTTTCTTCGGTTTTACCAAAAAAAAAACCGAAACCGGTTAAAACCGGTTTCGGTTTTTAGAATCAAAAATTCTTAAATTCATCGCCATTGAATAAAGAAAAGATTGCTTCACGTGTAAAAACGAATGCTAGTATAGTATATACACGATTTTATCACGAAATTAAAGACAGTTTTTTTTTTTAATAGCCTACATTATTATTACTTATTATTATTATTATTGTGTCCCACTGCTGGGCAAAGGCCTCCCCTGTTTTCCGCCACTCGTCACGGCTTTGTGCATGCTCCCGCCAGTCGCCACGAAATGAGTCCAGGTCGTCTCGCCATCTCGTTTTTGGCCTTCCTCTGCCTCGGGTGATCTGTGGTGCCCATTCGGTCGCTATTTTGGCCCATCTGTCCGGGTGCATCCTACAGATGTGCCCCGCCCAATCCCATTTGAGCTTGGCGGCCTTCACACTCACTTCTGCGATACCTGTTTTGGAGCGCAGCTCTGTGTTCCTTATCCGATCGATTCTACGGACTCCAAGTATGCTCCGCTCCATTGCTCGCTGGCAAATCTTGACTTTTGAGCTTCTGTTAATGACCAAGTTTGGGCGCCGTAGGTTAAGATAGGCAGGATACACATGTCGAAAAGTTTGCGTTTTAGTGTTAGTGGAAGGTTGCCCTTCATTAACGCTTTCATAGACCAGAAGCTCTTCCAGGCGTTTTCGATGCGTCGATCGACTTCCTTGGACTGCCTGTTTTCGAAGGATGCTATCTGGCCCAGATAGGTGTATTCATCAACATATTGTATATCCTGCCCATCTACCGTGACCCCACGTTTCCCGCCATTGGTCATTAACTGGGTTTTTGTCCTGTTCATTTCGAGTCCGACTTCAAGACTTGCCGTGCTAAGGTCTTGTAGCATTTCCTTTAGATGGGGTGCAGTGTGGGAGAATAAGACAATGTCGTCGGCGAAACGCAGGTTTGTCAACCTTTTTTCGCCGACGTCAATGCCCATTGTTTCCCACTTGGTCGCCAGCTTCTGGAAGATTTCCTGTAGGCAAGAGGTAAACAACTTTGGAGACAGCGGGTCACCCTGTTTAACTCCTTTTTGGATGCAGAATTTAGGACCGGGAACATGCAGTTTCATACTTGCAGTACTTTTGTGGTAGATGCCTTCAATGAGCTCAACATAAGTGTTATTGATTTGTTGTTCACGCATAGCAGAAAATACAGTAGAGTGTTTAACACTGTCAAACGCCTTACTGTAATCCACAAATGCAAGGTAGAGTGGTATTTTGAACTCATTGACCTTCTCTATTATTTGATTGACGGTGTGTAGGTGGTCTGTTGTGGAGAACAGAAAGTGACAGAATATCTGACTTATTTTATTGTATTGTATGGGAATTGTCAAATAACTTAATGTTATTTGTAACTAGAAATAGGAACAAAACAATTTTATTAAATTATTTTTTTCTTAAATATATGACAATATCAATTTATAATTTAATGTTATTTGTCTTAAATCAAATGGCCCAATCCAAAATCTTGCTCTAAGTTTTTCGCTGTCTTCTAGTAAATTTTCAAGTAGTTAATTCGTTTACTGTTACTACCTTCCTTTATAAAATATTTGCTAAGTTATTATGGATTTGTAAAGTAGGAAATAAATGAAATAAGCTAATACGACAATTCACGTCACGTGTTTGTTCTCGAAAAGTCGATTAGAAACTGATCGTGTTAGCTTAAACTTGGCAAACACAGGTAGTCAAGTAATTCCATTCTTTAGGGTTTGAACTACCCTTTCCTATTAGTGCGAAAGAGACAAAAAAGGTTGTCGGTAAGTCGTTATCACGGAACCAACAAAAGACTCTAAAGCTGCCATTGATATAATTGATTACGTAGAATTTTTCTACAGCGCATCGCATAATAAAATTATATGTAAGACCTTTTATACCAATTCGTACACCAGCACGGATGTCCTGCCACTGCCAGTACTTTATATTATTTAAATCTTTCGTATTTTTGTATTTTGTATCGTAAAAATTCATTTAGCGTTACAAATGATCAAACTAACACAACACCACATTATTTGATTTGATGTCGATTCAACCGGTTTAGGACCGATTTATACCCTTATAATGAATAAAACATGCAACTTAGGTAAATAAAAAAAACCGAATAAAACCGAAACCGGTTTTTTCAAATTCTAAAAACCCGGTTTTGGGTTTCCGTCAAAAAACCGGTTTTAACCGGTTTTTTCGGTTTCGGTTAAAACCGGTTTGCATTCCCTATACTGGAGGTACTCTGCGCTAACTAGATCGATAAAATGATCAAAGATATTGTTTAACAGAGATTGCCTGGAGTTTATACTGCCATCTCGTACGGTTAAACATACAATACAGAAGCTAAATAACTACATCTCGTTGACGGTCAAAATTTCTTATCTTAGAGACCATTTACAAGAGGCCAATAACCATGATAAACTTAGTCAAGATTTCCAGCCATTTAATTTAATATCGTTCTATTTCAACAGACTGGCTTCATCAATAAGATTTGACATTGTTGGATAGGCTTAGTACATTCCAGTTCACAAAGATATTTACCAGCCAACGTTTCAAATATATATTTACGCACCTCTAAGACACCTGGACCTTATTGATCCTGGTTATTATCTTTGAAAGATATGTATTTGTGAACTCAACCGTACATGGTTTCTTGTACAGTCAAAGAATTTCATTTCCTACCCATTTCGTACCTTGTCACAGTGACATTAGTATGAGGTCTCTGGCGAGTTTCATGTTGTTTGTCACTGTGACAAGGTACGAAATGGGTAGGAAATTAAATTCCTTGACCGTACAAGCTGCTGCTAATAAGCCCAAGCTACATCAGCGACCGATAATATCAAAAACAGATGTCACTGCCAGTCCTGTTACTGTAATATAGTTGCTTAGTTCTGTTAGCATAATGTATAGATCACTACACATCCCGCCGACACACGTGACACAAATTACTACGCCAACTAAATTGACATTACGATAGACATAATGACTACAGCTATTGGTCACAAATGGTCAATAAACTCAAATTATCGCAGTGAAATGAATCATCAGTGTCATTAAATATTATTTGAGAGACAAGTTACAATTTCAAAAGTCTACGTAAGGATCTTCCCTGACATGTGATATTTTGGTTTTTGTAGGATGTTGGGGAACTTAGGCGAGTCTCAGGGTTTTTTGGAAACCTCAACTAACGTCTACAATCTAGCTAAACTTTTGGAGAGCAGAGGAAAGGAAGGTGCTAAAGCTACAGCATATGTGTCGCTTAACTTCAAACTCGGATAAAAATCCATTCGACCCTCTTAGGAAATATCTACCCTTTTATCTTTTCTTAATACCAAAATCGCAAAACGGATTTATCTGAGTTTGAAGTTAAGCGACTCATATGGTGGCGATGGGGATATTTTCTTTTACAAAACGAATTTTCTTGTACAGACATGGCAGACCTAAATGTGCTTGACCAATGGGAATGGGAGATGCTTTCCAGTCAGTATTGCCGGTCATGTTAAGCCAGTTCGTAGCGGTTTAAAATATGGTTCGGATTAAATAACAATCTACTGCTGAACGCGTATAAAATATTGCTAGGTTGGTAGTTAGAAAGAGACTTCCGGTTGCACAACCTGACCTGTACTTGACCTGATTTGTAGCAATAAGTGATACTAAATTGAGAGGGATTTAGTATTTCATAACAAATGGCGACCCAAGATGTAAGATTTTAATGTTTTCAAAATTTACGTATAGCAACGATTTTCATTGTGGTGGATAAATTTGGTTGTCTTAGATTTTCTTGGTTGTGGTCTTGATTTAGATATCCCTTTATTCGTTTTTTTAACTGGACAAGAACGTATTTTAATAAACCACACTAATCTATCGAACTCGCATTTCATTCATTAAGACTATCTAGGTCTTAATGAACGAGGAGACATGATAAGCACTTTCATACGATAGACAATTTCCTGTGTAATATACGAAAGCCGGGTAAAAGGAGACCAAGAAAGTAGAACAATAATTTCATAGCACGTATTAAAAAGAAAGTTAAGACTTTATATTTACTTCCGACGCAACATGGTAGGGGGTTTGATTTTGTGTAGGATTTGGCACTGAAAGTATTCAAGCCAAAACGTCAGAGGTCGTATGGCATGATAAAAGCAAATGGTAGGCCTAATCAGCATAGTTCTGATAAGATGGGATACTTTAGCAAAGGGTTTCAATGTTATCTCACCATCCCTGTTTAGGTTTTTTTACGAGGCCTATACAGGATGATTCAGGAGACGTGAGCAGGATCAAGCCTGCATATTCGGTAAATTATCAGCAACTGTTTCGTACCAGTATTTGTGAGATTAACGTTAATTTAATTTTTACTGTTCAAAAAAAAAGAGTTTTATTTTATTTACGATATTTATGGTCACCCTCTTTGTTTTATCCATAATAAGTGACAAATGGAATGTCATCGGAGTCTGGTTACTTTTATAAAATCGTATCTCACTCAAGTGTGACAATTTATTTTCTTCATAATCAAAGTGCTGTCATAACGGTTAAAGAGGTTTTATCTTTGTTAATTAAGTGTTGTAGGGTGTCCATGATTGTAGATAATCAAATTTGTCCTTAAGAAAAAGTTAAATAACAGATAAAAAGCGTGATTGTTTTACTTAAATATGATGGTGAACGATTCATTACCATTTACTGATTGTGTAGGCTTAGTCCAGCTCACGTCTCATGAATCACCCTGTATAATGCATGTGGATACAGGTTACATATATTTTAGAGAAGTGGATTTCAGGAGATATTTTTTGTATGATGGACAGGGAAAGTCTTTGATTCTATATAACGTATATAAAATAACTATTCCGTATAAAATAAGACATTATTATGTATAATAATGGCAATTGCATTTTTTTAATACCTACTGCCCCGTGGCTTTTGCTTTCACATGCAGTTACATCAAAATATTATTTTATAGCTTACTTCCATATGATACTAGAAAATAAAAAGGACGACTAACACCCATATTTAGACAGAATTATTAGGTATAGAAAAGTTTCCTGTTACTATAATTTGTGTCATGCGTGTCATAATATGTATCTTATTACAGTATAGTGTTCGCCTTATTAGTAATAGATCAAATAACACAATGTCTTTGGATTTATTTATATATAAGAATATTTACCGATTCTTTATTGCTATAAATATGTAAAATATCAATATCAACTAAGTATATGAAACAATAGCCCTACTATAATATCAACTATCCCATAAAGGTTAAGCGAGTCTTGGATAAAAGCGACAAGGGCGTGTTTTAGGATTTGGATCTTTATACAGCAATAGACGTTTTTACACTGATATAATGAGGAGCACAAATATCGTATAAAACTAGAACAGATTTGACTGATCACATTGAGTTATTATTACTAAAAAGAAGCGATACCAAACAATGTAAATTGTCGCAAACGCAACCTGTACCACGCGACCAAAACGTAAGCGCCGTAAAAATTCATGGCGCTAACGCGTTTGGGTTGCGAGATTCACGCTCCGATTCTATGATTTGTTGTCAAAACAACAACAACTCATGGCGCAAATTACTGGTCTGTGTCGGTTCTACACAGTAGTAATAATAGCTTAATGACTGATCGCAAGATCACTGCTGTTTAAATTGGTTTGAGGAATCAGAAATTTCTTCCACACCACATATGGAAAATAACATCCGTTTTAAACAACTGACTTATTTCTTACTGGACCACTGATATATAATTCTAGGAGTAAGACTGGCTTTGCACTGAGGCGAAAATGAGAGGAGACAAACTGGAAGCAACCCATAGCATTGGTCAGGGCCGGATTTAGGGGAGGGCAACCGGGGCTACTGCCCCGGGCCTCCACAAAAGAGGGGCCTCCACAATAGAGAATTCGGAAAATTTACCATTTTATTTCGAAAAAATTTGGGGCCAGGGGGCCAGCACTCATTTATTGCCCGAGGCCTCCAGACCTCTGAATCCGTCATTGGCATTGGTTGTAATACAGCGTAGCGGAAGAGATGTGGATCACAACCATTACCTGCTATAGGTATATTCCGTCTCCAAAAGCAGATGGTGTAATTGAAATAACTAATACAGACAATATGGTTGAATTCAACGATACATTAGTAGGAATGAACTGGGACAGACATTTCGCTTGCACCGTAAGCGACGCTACGCTCATTTGTTTAGGCGCTTAGTGATCTAATGAACTAAGTATCTTTGAACTTTTCATATGCCGGAACGCCACGTTAGTAGCTAGGCACTGAGCACTAATTAATAATTACCAGTGATCGGAACTATGGGAGTAAAACTTTAACAAAACTTATCAAGCGGACGTAAAAAGAGTGCTTATAGCCTTAAACATATTCGAATATCTATGAATGTAAATATTTTTATGGCTGTAAGTACTATACTATTCCTATCCCTATGGACATGAATATTTTTAGGGCTGTATGCACTATTTTATGTCCGCTTAACAAGTTTTGTTAAAGTTTTACTCCCATAGTTCCGATCACTGATAATTACAATGTAACTCTATATAGCGACACTCAAGGAATCGGACGGTATTTGACGCTTTTGATTTTTCATTATGGAGAGAAATTAATACTAAGTAAACCGACTATGGCCAACAAATGTGGACGATTGGGAGTGAATCGTAATATCGGGTGGCGTTATATGGAGTTAACACTGAAATTAGAATTCATTACTTACTTTTATTCACTTTAAGATGAAAGATAACTAGTATCAACGACCATGACTTAAAAAAATACATCGCATTCTTAAAATTTTACATTAACAACAGACAATTCGAGATAAAACGATTACTCAAATCAGGTATTGTTTAGCATCCTCACGAATTATAGAACTGTTGTAAGATAAGACTTAGTAAGATAGAAGTACTAGTGCTCGACGCTGCACTAGTACTCGACATGGGCACTTTATGTCAAAGTGACAAGGATTAAGTTCGAATACAGAAAAATCTTCGTTGTTCAAATTTAACCTTTATTTCCATGAAATAAAGTGCCCATGTCGGTGACTAGGGGCTAGGGTTTTTAAACTTTATTGTCAACACAACAAGGTCTATCCATGGTTATTCCTGCTGTTACGCGGCCAGATCCAATACAACGTAGATACAATACGTTTGTCATTCAGCACGTGTTTTTCATGGTCATTCTCTATTTTTATATCATTTTAATTCGCAGATAACGTTTATCTCGTTTAGCATTGAATGGAGTGAAAATGGTCGAAAATAAACTGACTTTTAAATATGTAGGTACTGTTACAGACTTACTTTCTTCTTTTATTTTAATGGCGGTTGGCCAAACAAGTTGGTACAAAAGGATGGATATCTTATAATCCTTAATCTTCATCATCATTTTAGCCTTCAGTCTTTACAAAATAAGCAATCCTGGATTAATTTTCTCTGTTAATGTTTTTTTTATGGATGGTCCTGGGTACAAATCCCGGTGAGGACATTTATTTGTGTGATACGCATAAATATTTGCTCCTGAGTCATGGGTATTTTCTATGTATTTAAGTGTTTATCTTATATATAAACAAAATAAATATAACTCTGTTTCAACTGAAAATGGTTTAAATTACATTGAAGTAATTAGTGCTATGGATAGCACCGTGGATCTTATGAGGTTAATGACAAATCTAATTACTATTAGATTTGTATTAGAATACTTTAAGACTAATATTTAAGGAAAATCGACAGACTAGTATTGAATACAACATATTAGCCTAAGAAATGTAATTCTATATCTAATATACAAACTAATTGACCCTAATGATGCAATGTCATTTAAGGTTGAGTTGTACAGTAACGGACTTTAATTGATGAGCCGTGTAAGGTTTACTTTATATTGGACCTTTCATACCGTCAGTATTGACCACCAAATTAGCTTGATCCTTAGATTCAACCAACAAAATCTATGAGTTAAAGTGTGTAATTGTATAATTATGAATAACGACTCAACTCTAAACTATACACGAATAGTTCTTATCTCTATTTCTAATTTTATTCCTAAACGCTATATATCAAAATTGTCATATTTATATGTTTGTCCCAGCCACATAGGATTGACGTATGAGTTAACTGAATGTCGTGACAAAAGTCCGGACCATCTAAAAATCCTGACATTTTCTGGGCGGTCATACCCCGAAAATTATGCAGTGGGACTTATCTTATGATCTTCGGGGTCCCTTGCGGATACACTTCCGACTCATAGGGATCTTTTGTGCAGTTGGGCCAGTAGGAAAGATCCGTCAACTACTCAAGAGCTTTTTCGACCATCTCCATGTGCCGGATGATAGAGCTCATTTATTTCATATACTTCATTTATACATCCTTTGGTTCCAGGGCCATATTGTGTGCCAGTGAATTTTCACACATTAGGTGTATTACTGTCTCTTCCTCTTCGCCACACATTCGACAATGGGTGATGTCGGAGTGTCCCATCTTGGCCAAAACCCAGTGGGTCTTAACTCGTCATCATATGCCAAAACTACAGCATAACCTTCCCATTTCCTCTGCCCATCTTCAAACTTTAAGCTAGCTTCTAGATTAATTGCGGTTTCTAAAAAAAAGTTAGGACACTCGCCAAGTCCCCCCGCGATCCTGAATAAGGACCAAAGATCCTGACATGCCAGGGGAAATCCTGACGTACGGCACCCTAACCATAACAGCCATTGAAAATGTTGTAGATGGTTCTTATGTCTATATACGCGATGTGGCAGAACTACTAAGCCCATATCGAAGGCGGTCGAACCCGATAAGTCCAGAAAATTTGTCATTTAAATTTGAACTCCACACATACGTCACACAGTTCCAATTTCAAAAACCCATTTACTCGACTTGACCGCTCACCCTTCGATATAAACCCGAGAGCCTACCACGTAAAATCAAATTTATATTATCTGCCTATTTTTGCATATTTAAGCGATAGATAGGCAGATAACGAATTTTTTATTAATTTTCGCGGTAGTCCCTCTGGTTCGATACCACCATCAAGCACGGCCAACGATATATGTAATGATAAATATTTAAAACACCCATAACTCAGGAACGGCCAACACATAAATAAATTACCTTACCAGGATTTGAACTCGGGACCATCGGCTTCATAGGCAGGGTCACTACACTCACTACGCACTAGGTCAGACAGTCAAACAGTAGGTCATGGGCACTATTTTTTTATTTTATGACTTCTACGTATTTCAATTTAGAATATAATGATTTGCCTTAAATAAGCTCTTTCGCAATGGTCTTAAAAAGCCAAAAAACCAAGAGGTCATACGAAACAAATTAATAATGAAAATTTCATAATTAGGGTTCTTAAACAGATTTTAAAGTCTACTACTGTATGGCAATACTCAACTCAACAACAACAACTTTAATTAAATCCATACTTAAATATAACATAGACTAATAAACTCTATCGGGAATATAGGAACCGTGTGCGTCGGAGGGTCTGCCATCTTGAGGCCTGAATTGGAAACGAACATGTACATTGACACTTCACGCCAAAGTAAGTGCTGCCATCTACCGTAGTCGTACGTTTTCTTGTGCATAGTAGGTTCTGCCATCTTGTGAGCTACATTGGAAGCATAAACTTCACATTTACGTTAAAATTTGACGTCTCCTGTGCTGCCCCCTACAGTGTATGCACGCGTAGTGGGAGTATTAGTAAAGTTCAAAAGATTTCGTAAATTCTATGCAATGTTACATTTACGAATTAGATATAGACAGCTGTTTGATAGATAATACACTGTTTCTTTAAGGCAGGCAATGTTTGGCATGTTAGGCAATGTTGAGTAAGTTTACGGTAACAACTTTTTTTAAATTAATCGACTTTGAGAGAGAGAGAAATTGGTGCGTCTCTATGTGCCATTTTCAAACAAAATAAGGTTATTTTCTATCGTCTGTGAACATATCATGATGGAATTAAAAAAAACTCCCTATAAACTTTTAGCAAACTATTTAAAACATGTCATACGATAGTTTTGTACTATGCGATTCCTTGTTCGATATCATTATTGTACACCTGTCTAAATAATAAGATAAACTTGAGACCCTACCGCGACATCAAAAATCGAAATTTCTTTATCTTCCTCTAGCGCTCAACACATAAAACTTTCTTTTTACGCGACTCCCAAAATATTAAGGGTAGTTTTTTGGTTTATTAATATATTTGTGGGGTACTCTCTTTTTCGCATAAAATTGATTGTCATATTTTTACATGGTATAACATGATTGGCGTGGTCGCATAAGTCATCATTATCATAATTGATAATATTTCAATTCGCCTAAAAATCAGTTATCCTAATATATTATTTGCATAATATTCTTTGGCCGTACCTATGTAAAGTTCAGTTATTCATAATATTCAACATGTAGACCATATGTTTCTACTAATTTCTAACATTAAAATGACATAATTAAAGTGACTACAATAATGAATGTCATAATTATAGGCTAGAGTTGCAACCCTTACAGTATCGAACTTCAATTAGAAAAGTCGGCTACGAACTGCTACGAGAAAAAAGTGGATTAGGTTAGGTTAGAACTGCAACCCTTACAGAAACGAACTGCTACCAGAAAAGCGGGTAAGGTTAGAACTGCGAGCCTTACAAAACCGAACTGCTACCGGAAGTGGGTTAGGTTAGAATTGCGTCCCTCACAGAGACAAGCTGCTACCAGAAAAGAAGGTTAGGTTAGAACTGCGACCCCTACATAAGTGAACCTGCTGCAGAAAAGTCCATATCTCGCACAGTCAGTCAAAAAAAATATTAGGTAACTTACGCATTAGTATTATAAGTTTTAGCAAATTTAAATTAAACATGTACGGATATGTGTATAGAAGACTTAAACATAAAAAATTATAACATTTACCCCTCCCCTAGGATGGATAACTCTTAGGTGAAATATTAGGATAATCAATTTATTTGGATCATTAGTTATGCCAAACGTTGTTTGTATGTCAAAAGTTGTTATGCGAAGTGAAAATAGGCTTACCGAAGTTATGCGTTCCAATATAGACCCATATTTGTGTTAATTATCATGCCCTATTACACAACGAACATAAATTATAGAACCATTTCTTGAGCGATACACAGATTACTAATTTATGATTATGAGCCATCATCTTAAAATGGTCAGTAGTGTGTTAAAGATGCTGTTTTTAAGTTTAACCCGTCTAATAAGATTCGACAAATTGGCCCCAATGATCCAGATATTGTTATCTTAGAAGCAATCCCCACGCCAGGGTTTCTTATTTTTTACTCTATCTGATCTCTATTATTTTATAACAAAATCTTATTGTCAAATATAAGCACCACTGACTCGTCGGTTGTGGTCACCGTTAAAAAATTGCATTTTATCGTATGGAAGTCTCTCGAAATCCTTTTAAAACGCCAAATGGACATCGAATTTGTTCAACTATAATGAAATAAAAGAAAGTTACAAATTAAAAACTGCAAAAATTACTCTGCGACTAGTGGTTATAAAGTTCTACCAATCAAAACCTACCTACATGGGATTTTGATCGAGATCTTCGTAGGACCGCGTCCGCGGGTGCAGTGCGGCAGTTGCATAAATGATTCCTATCTACAGCTCAAAATAGTGTCCGAGCGAAACCGGATTGTTTGACGCAACCGGAACCGACTTTGCTTTGCTGTAGTTTCGGCCAAACATGATGATTATAATACTTGCCTAGTACTAGCTCAAAGTGTAGGTACTCGTGCTGGCCAAACGCCACTTTCCCCGCGTGGAAGTATGTAGATAAAAACTTCAAACCCCATTTTAATCCTTATAAGTCTCTGGCTGTTTTAGGTTATGCGCTGTCAATATCTTGATTATGAACATGTTTTATTTAATCTGAAATATGCACGTTAAAATCATTTAGGCCTAGCACTATTCACGGGTCTCTGTTTGGTCTCATGGTGGACTGATAGAGAATGATTTTTGGCTTCAATTAAGTTCAGCACTTATACTTTTTGTTTAATGCACACTGATCAGCGTAAAGTAGCAGTAAAATTCAAGAAATCACTTTTATTTGACTACTTATTCCAATGAGATCTAGTTACACTAATCGTTTCAAAGTACGACATCGTTTGTAATTGCAAAGCTAATAATAGTGTGTTTAATTTGTCGTTTAAAAGGTCAAGTCTATCATTAGATCAACTGCTTTTCTTAGAATAGTTTTAGTTGATATCAGGAGTACGTGTCACTCCCACGTCCCTAGTTCATTCATTAAGAAACACGTCATTAGGAGATTGATCGCGTGCTATAAGTATGCCTTCAATTGATTGAATGAAAGGGAATGTATGAGTATGAATGATGATCTAGTTGATAAGTGATGTCAGTGTCTGATCCAACCAGAACTTTAGTTCGCTCTGGACCCAGGCACGAGTCGCCGCGATGTCGTTAGATACTCGCGTGCTTATTTACTTACATTATTCAGAGCGAGCTAGACGGGAACGATCGGTATGTTATAGTATATTTAACTAACAGTTATTTTGTTTTGTCCCGCAGGTGGGGACGATGAGGGAACAGGAAGGCGACGGCCCGGAGAGCCGTTAGCCGGACTCGATGGATGAGTATGGCGGGCCGGCGGCGCCGCCCCGGCCGCCCAAGCCGGCGGCGCGCGTGCACAGGCCGCCGCCGCCGGGCGCGCGCCCCACCGTGTCCCTGCTGCGGCCGCGGCCCGAGACCGAGCGCGAGCGCAACGCCTACGTGGAGGCGCCGCGCCGCGCGCACGCGCACGCGCACGCCGCACACGCCGCGCCGCACGCCGCCGCGCAGCCGCTCAAACCGGTGACGGCGCAGCCCGCCGCCGTCGACAAGCGGCGCGCGCTGGCGCCCGACTCCATCGTGTGCGAGCGCTGCGGCCGCTGCCGCTGCGAGCAGTGCGCGCGGCCGCGGCCGCTGCCGTCGCGCTGGCTGTGCGGCAGCTGCCTGTGCAGCGCAGAGGCGTGCGTGGACTACGCGTCGTGCATGTGCTGCGTGAAGGCGCTGTTCTACCACTGCGGGAGCGGGGAGGACGAGGCGGGCTCGCCGTGCGCGTGCGGGCCGCGGCTGGCGTGCGTGGGGCTGCTGTCGCTGCCGCTGCCGTGCCTGTGGCTGTACTGGCCGCTGCGCGGGCTGGCGGCGGCGGGCGCGGCCGGGTACGCGCGCTGCCGCCGAGCAGGCTGCCGCTGCCCGGAGCCGCCGGCCCGGCCGCCCTCCAGTATTATCTAGTCCGCCGCGCCGCCCGGCCGGCCGTGTACAAATATTTATGGCTCGCGCGGCCGGGGAGGACTCTAGTGCCTGTGTGAGTGGCGCGGGGCGCGCCGGACGAGCGCCCCGCGGAGTGAATCGTCTACGAGTACCTTGTAAATATAGTCGTATAGTGTGAATGTACGTGAACGTGTCGCCCGAACGCCGAAAGTCTCAAATTTTCTTGAGACCGTAACGTGTCATAAGAAAACGTTAACGTTAGTATTTTGGATTCGAGATGAATTCAGAGAAGATTAAGAAATGAGATATAAAACATACTTATTAAGATGTAGATAATTTACCATTTATTTATTAACTGAATTTGTATTTATTTGTAAATAAAACGACAACATTATATTATAAATACGAATGTTTACTACATCATGTTTGTTTTTCTGTTCCTTCGCCTGATTGATACTAGAAACTTTCTGTCTAGACACTGGCCAAACGCCACATATACTTTTGCCTGGAAACAAGCCAAAAAACTAAAAGTACCTATATACTAATAGGATCTAATAAATGTCCATAGGACAGCTTTGATCAGATAGCCGACATTGGCATGCAAAATGTTTACAAATTATGCATGAAGTGATCAAACAATAAGACAATAGATCCGCACCAATGCAAGCCGAAGACAGATGTAGCCATAATGCCATATGCCAATAAACCTGGCCAATACTAACTACATGTGATGCAATACAATATGAGCATGTTAGAGCCATTGCTTGAATACTAATGAGAAAAAAATCTGTGATAAAATGATAAATACAACCTTATCTTCCTAAAGCTCACAGTCGTACCCATAGTAATCAAATTAATTCAATGTAATTTAATCCATTCTCAATAGGAACGTTGCAATTCCTTTGTTTCATTTGAAATTCAACCATACCTTAGGATATAGAGCCATAAGCATAGAAAGCAAATATTTTTAGCCAATGAAGTGACTAGGTGAGAAATTTATTTCTAACTACAGCAATGGTTCTGGATATTCTAAACTTTTGGTTTACATGCCTTCATAATGTGACATCAACATACCCCGGGGTGTGGAAATAATTTTGTGTATTTATAACTTTGTTTATTGTAAAACAAAGTATGAATGTAAAATAGGTTGTTAGCTACAAATATACTTAGAAATGTTAAAATAGTTTTTGTTTTTATAGTTTAAACCTATTTTTGGCTATTCTAAAATATTCCCACACCCAAAAATCTGGGGTATGGACATCAAACACGGAATAAATGTGAAGATTTGCTGACATGCTTAGACATAATATATTAACTATTGACAAATATCTAAGGATGGCCCTTACGGGCACTAAGAATGAGATCAGTACAGCGGTGTCACACACACAAATTCGAGCCAATCATGCAGTCTAACGGAACAATGCAATTGGTTACGCTACTAGTTGCGTTAGACTGCACGATCGGCTCGAATTCGTCAAATATACAACTAGATTCAAACATTCCTAGCTATAGTTTTGTATGGTGGGCGGCATAAGGATAAACAAAAAGTGTATGCTTCCAAAAGTTCTAAATAACAAACAATATTCAGCACTCTTAATACTAAGCATAGGCCTCTACAATTTAATATTTTTTTCTGATATTGCAACAATCATCCAAATTAGAGAAAATAATTAGCTCAAAACTATCAACCATTATATAGTCTGGCAAACAGCAAACCAAATTTGTTAGTAAATAAGAACAAAAAACCATACTCATCCCTTCTTTTGAGTTATACTACTAGCAAAGACAGTATGATTCTCTCTATCTATGTTGGAAATGAAACAGTCCCTGGCACTATAGCAAATCCCAAAATAATTTGAAAAAAAATCATATAATAAGCATTTTCATTATTTTTTTAGTCGGACTAAGTTATTATGACATTTTCAATGATAAAGTGTGGAAATGTCAACATTAATATTAAATTTCAATGAAAATATGTAAAGAGAATCCTATTTGACAACCTAGAGGTAATCTGCAAATTACCATCAACAGGGGTGAAAAGGGACATAACTAAAAATGTAATTTACCTGAGAATTTCTTAAAAAACACCTACACTAATTGTATCATACAAAATTTATTATTATTTTCAATCGAACCATACAATTTGTAGGTATTTTTTAAGAAATTGTCAGGTAAATCACATTTTAAATTTTGTCTTATTCACCCCGGTTGCCGGTATGATGTTATTACTAAAGCTAACATTGTTGTCAAGTCCTACCTACGTCCAAACGTCCTATGACGTAGCTGCTAAGATTTAAAATCCTGTAGAGCCTAATAAATAATGCACGTTACGAGTTTACCACACAATTCAGCATGATTTATTCAGTTTAAATCCCTGTACGTCACTCTGCGAATATTGATCAAGGCATCTGTAGGTTACAGTCAAGTTACAGTCGGATAAAAACGCAGGATTCAAGTTAGATATTGTGCCTACTTGTAAAAAAAAAAACTTCAAAAACTCCAAAGAAGAAACTCTAGGTACTTACTTTATTTTAGGACTACGCCACGCCACCGACTAATCACTGCAATTTGCTATTTATTCACATTTTTTTCATGACAAAAAACACGATTTATTTCAAGAACAGAAAATTATATTCAGTAAGATTTAAATCATCTAACATAAATCTTGAAAAGTAAACTAAACGTCAGATTTGACTGTTTTGGGACTTTTGGGGTACGTTCAAAAGTATTGATGGATAATATCCTGGGATTCCGGGGAGGCCGTTTTGCCCGTTTTATAAACGCCTTAATATGAGTGGAAGTCTCTATTATCTCGAATCACTTTGTGATTTGTTTCTGTGTTGCGTTTTGTGTCACTTTCGTTTGACATGTTGAAGAAAGAGATGCAAATAGTGCAACCCGATATTACCTAATAAACCACGACGTGAATTGGGTGACAAGTTTAGTTCTTAGTAAGTCTTCTGCTTATCGTTTAAATTGCAGTACTTATTGTAGAAAATAAAAGGATTTACAAATCTACCAACTATAATATAAGAACAACCATTTCAAATAAAAACACTTCTACAGAACGAATTCACTTGATCGACCAAATCCCGCAATGTATTGCAAATCGCATGCGCTTATCGGTGACGTTTGAAGAGGCCATGCCATCAACTTAAAAAAAAAATGAAATAATCATAGAGAAATAATTGGCCAGCAGGGGGCCTACCGCGAAAACCGAAATTCGCATATTGGAAAGATCCCCGCAATATGCGAACTTCGATTGACTGAGAAAAATGGCCGCAATTGACGAATATTGATTTTCAGGGTCATAGCCCAGGTGCGTTCAAGGAGCCATAGTAACAATTTTAAACGATTGTCTATTTGGTAAAGGGTGAGTCATTGAAGGAAGGAGGAAGCAGGAATCAGGCGTGCATCCCGGATGACACCGAAGGAAGTCGCGGCCACGCTTCCTTTACATCGATGAATAGGGTTACCAGACAGAGTAAAAAATCATGGCAACAAAATGTAACTTAAGATGTATTCCTACAACATTATGCTATAATTATGTAGTTACAGACTTTGATTGTTGAGCCTTTTAGGGCTTACTTCACGTTGGACATTTCATAACCTTAGTACTTATTGAAAACCAAATTAGCTTGAATCCTATATGGATCAACATCAACAATTAAAGATAAAGATAGTTTTTTATTCAAGTAGGCATATTACAATGCGCTTATGAGCGTCAAATTAAGCTACACCGGCTCTAACCCTACACCTCTGACTCGAGAAGATTTAAATCCCCCCTCAATTAAAGTCTGTGATCGTCAGGCCTCGCCGGATCACTTACTGCCGACGTAGTTTTTTCCAAATAAGGACGGCGAAGAATAGTTTTTTGTTTTACAAGGGGGCAAAGATGTTAATTTTTAACAAGCAGAAACGTTTGCGTCTAAAGATGCAAAAATGCAAAGATGTTGTTTAACTCCTCATACTAATATTGTTCAAGGCACGTGGGTTAAACAAACCTTGCTGCCGAGTGGAATACAATATTTTTCACGAAATAAATCTAACTCTACTTATAACATTATAAAACAAATCAAAATGAATGCTATGACACATACCATACCTACACTGGCAAACTCACTTTGTCACTAGAAAAAAGACGTGATATATTACAATGCCGGATTTAGAGGTCTGGAGGCCTCGGGCAATAAAGGAGTGGAGGCCCACTGGCCCCAAATTATTTTCCAAATAAAATAGTAAATTTTCCGAAGTCTCTATTGTGGGGGCCCCTCTTTTGTGGAAGCCCGGGGCTGTAGCCCCGGTTGCCCTCCCCTAAATCCGGCCCTGTATATGTTAAATTAAATTTTTAGTGCACCGTACAAAACTTTGTTGACGGAGCTCTTATGGAATCGCTTAATTCGGTCTTGCAAATCGGTTAAATGCGTTTTTTTTTATGGGAAGACAACACTTTGCGCCTATGTTTTTTTAACCACCCGCCATTTTCTACTGAACAAAATGGTTTTAAAAACTATATTTATCATTCTAAATCATCACTTTAAGTTTAAACTCAAGTCCATCAGCCAACATGAAGAATAGACTAAACATTTCTTTGCCGTCTTGTGAATAAAATGCAACTTTCTCATTAGTCAATGAAGAATAAAGAGAGACTTTAGGAGCTGATGGGGTGAAATAGTACATTACCTACTATAGAGGCCGGGAAACGAAGGGTTGCAGGCTAAGTTACAAATCTACTACTATTTGATGGTTGAATGCCAAGTCGTTGTGTCACAATTTGACGTTTAAAAATAAAAGAAGGTTGCTTTACAGGCCTAGATATGTAAGGCTGTATGAAATTACTTTACATATCATCCTCACCGGAGACGTTATATTTCCGGACCTAATTTGAAGTAAGACATGTCAACATCTCATTGCAAGTTTGAGAAAATATACCTACTTATACCGTAGATACGCATACATTTCACGCAGGAATTAGAAGGGCTTCGATGTTTGACTACTTGCCTCTCTGTCCCTCTTGCATCGAGCAACAAAGACGTATATACAAAACGTTCAACGTTATAGAGAAGCATCCCGGATGCTGACGCCAAAGGAAGCGACCGCGGCCCGACATTTCCTTTGCTACGTAATTTGTTGTTGTTAGACCTTATGCCATTGTATTAAGGTTTATAATCAGTTAATGATCAGTGCTTCCCTGTATAATAGCTAGCTGATTATTATACTTGACGCGGCCAATGATGATCCGAATGACAGTTCATTTTTGTATGGAGTAACTGTCAATGTCAAATGTTTTTGTACTTTTTTGGTACTATAACACATTCTTTTATTCAGAAATAAAACATTTTTGTTATTTTTTGTCTGTTTTATGTTAACCTGTATATGTGCAATAAAGTGACATACATACATAAAAGGATAATGATGATGATGTTAACGGAAAACTAAACCATTAAAGTACACGTACTCATAAACTACAGTATATAAAACAGAATCACAAGTGTGCACTTTATAGTAGGTAGATACTCGTAAAGTACGGCACTCTGTCTGTACTGAAATACTATTCCGACAGCCTAGCAAACAATCAGGGCTATAACCGTGAAAATGGAAGTTCGTCAATAGGGTTGTTTCCTATTTTTTGAAACGCTCGTAGGTATTACGTTCTATATTAACTAAAAGTTGCTAAAATTCAATTTTTATACTAAAAACGGCTTTAAATATGTTAATTTAACAAAATATATTTTGACAGATGCTTTCGCGCCCAATACGCTATTTGAAAATTGTGTGACGTCACAGTTTACGGTTTGACACATAACTACATACACACGTAGAAGATATGAACTGTCAACTGACATTTGTCATTTGTTGTTTATCGCCTAACTTTCAACAGTGTCAATCCGAGAGTTGTGACGTCATCAGAATCTTCAATGACGTTTCGAGTTTGGTCACGTGACGTGTGCCAAAAGATATTTTACAGTACATATGGTGCTACTTTAGCGCACTAGTGCGCAAATAAGCATATTAGGTTACTGTGTCAAACATTTAAAGGGCCATATGTACTGTAAAACGTTGTACGATACATGTGCGAATAGATAATTCGCAACTCGTGTCGATTTAAAACACTCCCTTTGGTCGTGTTTTAATTTACCGCCACTCGTTTCGAATTTCCTATTTTTCGCACTTGTATCGTAATGTACTATTAAACTAAATATTTACAAAAATATGGTCATTACAGGTCCCCTAAAAGTAGTTTAATATGTTCTTATAATCCAAAATAATTTATTGGGATACAATTCTGCCCTAAGATTTGTAGATGGAAACAACCCTATTGCGGACATTTTTCTCTTACGTCTTAGTTAGAGTAAAAGAGAAAGATCCCCGCAATTAGTGAATTTCAGTTTCCGCGGTAGGCCCCTAGATCCCTACCACGAAACACAATCTCCCCATCTGCCTCTACTTATATCGCTCGAATACGCAAGAAAGAGGCAGAAAATTAAATTGTATTTTCGTTATTCGCGGTGGACCCTCTGGTAAAGTGGAGTAGTAGTAGTAGTAAACTCTTTATTGTACAAAAATACATAATAAAAGGAACTTACAATTAGGAAAAGTTAAGTACAGAGGCGAACTTATCCCTTCAAGGGATCTCTTCCAGTTAACCTTTGAGTAGATGAGAGGAAAGAGTGAGAAGAGGGTGACAAATGCAGCAACATGTACAACAAGGTACCAGAAAGTAGAGGATAGAAATACATACAAAATGTATAGGATAAACATACGTATATTACACAAAAAAGTAATAGGGAAATTAAACTAAAAAAAAGAATGAAAAAAGTGGAAAATAATTAGTAATTATACACTAGGAAATGAAAATTATTTAGCAGTCAGATAACCACAGCTTCTTCTTCTTCTTCTTCTTCTTCCACAGTCCAGACGAGTCCAGTTAGAGTCCAGACGGATTAGATTGATCGGATCGATCGATTGGCCAGAAAAGAAATCGATGTAAGTAAATCACCAATTTGAGTTTTTTGGTGACATTTGAGCGCTCTAAATTAAATAAGAGCTCCGTCAAAAATGGCCAAAAACGCGAATACTAGTCACGAATTGGTATTCTTGCATCAGCATCTCTATTTTATCACAATCAACGATTTGCCTGATTTGCTTGGACATTTACTGTATAATTTCTATGTTATGCACTTGTTTTGTGCAATAAAGTGTTTACTACTACTACTACTACAATTTCATCAGATTGGCGAAAAATTGTCACGCCTGGACTCCACTTAAACTGGCATTAATAAACAAACGTTGGTTGCGGACGAAGAAACTCTACTCATAGAATAGAATAGAATAGGATAGAATAACTTTATTTGCATAGAATAAGTACATATTTTGGTGTCCACAGATGTAATTTTGACAATTTGTTGCTTATTCTGTTATATGTATATAATAATACTAGCATGCAAAAACTTTACACAATTTAATCATCAATTTTATTTTACTCCTGGATGTTTTCGGAGAGAAAATCTTTGAGGCAATAATAATTTTTATCCAATAAGTAACAAACAAGACTTCTTTTAAATTTATTAATAGGTAGCTCCCTCATGCGTTGCGGTAGCTTGTTATACACTTTAATGCACATTGCAAAACACTGTCTGTTATATAATGAAGTCTTAGGAATACTTTCATGTACAAGACGACCTTCATTTCTCGTGCCCCTCGGAAACACAGTTTTGGCCGTCGTGAAAAGTTCTATATGGTTCTTGACGAAAATGCACGACTCCAATATATACAAAGACGGAAGCGTCAGGATCTTTAAATTTTTGAACATTTCTCTACATGACTTATAAGGGCGTGAATCACAGATTGCTCGGATACATTTTTTTCTGTACAATAAATGCTCTATCCAGACTTGTTGGATCAACGATGTAAAATGGGCTCCAGTTCTTTTTACAATGGTTCTGTAACGTGCTATCTAGTTTGACGAACAGCAGCACAGATACCGTTAAATTGGGACAACAGATGTTGACAGGCTGCCGTGACGGCCGGATGCCAAGATAAAAGGATATTGGTTATTGGTGTACTGTTTATAGCGGGCTGGTCCTTCTGTTATGTTATGTGTATGTATAAACCTGGGCTATAACCACGAAAGTTTGTAAATTTCGAGCAACTGTCTCTGTCACTTTAATTACGCCTATATTGGAGTAAAAGAGAAAGATGCCCGGAATCTGCGAACTTCGGTGTTCGCGGTAGACGCTCTGTAGCTTAGAAGATGTTTCACACTTTATACGCGTAGACCTACAATTCAGAGCCTACCGCGAACACCGAAGTTCACAAATTGCGGGCATTTTTCTCTGTCACTCTATTTACGCCTTGATTGGAATAAAAGAGAAATGACCGTAATTTGCGAACTTCTGTGTTCGCGGTTGGCCCACTCTTGACGCTAATTGGGCCTATTTTTATGTTGTCTATGTAATTTTTTTCGTCTCTCGTAATTAAAAAAGGTGGATATAGAGTTTCGTATTCTGTACGAAACTATATGAGCGATGGCATTTGCTTATCTTTAGGCGGTTCGTCTGCTTCCTATATCATAAAAAAACATCACAACGGTATCTTTTACTCCAATGAAGGCGTGAAAACGTAATAGGGTTGTTTCCAATTTTTTGAAACGCTTGTATTACGTTCGATATTAACTAAAAGTTGCCCTAATTTCAACTTTTATACTAAAAAGTTTATGTTAAATTAACAAAATATATTTTGACAGATGCTTTCGCGCCCGAAACGCTCTTTGAAAATTGTGTGTCGTCACAGTTTACGGTTTGACACATAACTACATACACACGTAAAAGATACGAACTGTCAACTGTCATTTCTTGTTTATCGCCGAACTGTCAACAGTGTCAATCCGAGAGTTGTGACGTCATCAGAA
Source organism: Cydia pomonella (assembly GCF_033807575.1). Lineage (NCBI taxonomy): Eukaryota > Metazoa > Arthropoda > Insecta > Lepidoptera > Tortricidae > Cydia > Cydia pomonella. The sequence continues at coordinate 25,365,824 of NC_084706.1, read as the reverse complement.
TCTTCAATGACGTTTCGAGTTTGGTCACGTGACGTGTGCCAAAACATATTTTAAATTCAATATTTACAAAAATATGGTAATTACAGGTCCCCTAAAAGTAGTTTAACATGTTCTTATAATCCAAAAGAATTTATTGGGATACAATTCTGCCCTGAGATTTGTAGATGGAAACAACCCTATTAGAGTGACGGAGAAAGATCCCCGCAATTTGCGTTTTTCAGTTTTCGCGGTAGGGCCCCTGTTCTTTGTCGGAATACATACAGCGTGTATTTTTGATAGGTACGAACAGATAATCAAAGGCGAGTTAGTTTCGACTGTAATTAACACTCTTTCATAGGTTTTATAAAAAATGAACGACTTATATTTTTTTATACAAAATAATTCAGCAAGCAACACTACTTTGTTTTAACTCAAAAGTTTTGAGTCAAAACGTCTCATTAATGACGCGTAGTCACACAACTGTCACAAATGATCGTGACGTACGAAATACATTGCCGCTCGAAAAAAAAACAAAAATTAATTATACTCTGGTAGTGAAGACTAAACTAAAAAAATCTTTCAGAATTGTTTTATAGCACTACAACCTACGTCTAGTTTAAGTTTGAAGTTATATCAAAATACACACTGTAGAATAGGGCACTTCTTACGGCCACTCCTCCCGGAATTCTCGTCTGATTCTAACTAGCCGGCAGACGTGTACCGCTGGCTTGGCAGGGAGACCCAATTCATTACAATGTATTAAGTGGTGAAATGTATTTCAGCCCCGATATTTCCATCCACACTGTTGCGATTGCGGAAGAAACTGATAATATGATAAGATTAAAATAAAATAAATAAATATTACTTATAGGAACATTCTTAACACAAATTGATTACTTAAGTCTCACGGTAAGCTCAAGAAGGCTTGTGTGCGCTGGTGGCCTAGCGGTAAGAGCATGTGACTTTCAATCCGGAGGTCGCGGGTTCAAACCCTGGCTCGTACCAATGAGTTTTTCGGAACTTATGTAAGTACGAAGGAAAATTAACATCGTGAGGAAACCGGATTCATCCCACTAAAACATAGTTTACCCTCAGGGTTGGAAGGTCAGATGGCAGTCGCTTTCGTTAAACTAGTGTCTACGCCAATTCTGGGGATTAGTTGTCAAGCGGACCCCAGGCTCCCGTGAACCGTGGCCAAATGCCGGGACAACGCGAAGAAGATGATGAGATATTTTGTAGCATACTTATGAGTAGATATCGAACTCGAGATATAGCACCTATTTACATGGGCGATATGACTCAGGTTACTTTCTCCTAAGTCCCGGAATGTGACGCAGACACCATGCGTCACGGGATCGGAATGTTGCGGCGGAACCTGTGAAGATGTCTTTTGGATTCCCGCCGCCATTTTGGTGAGAGTATAGTCAATACCCCTAGACGGACTCAGATATCAAAGTTCGAACTAGCCGAGATAGCACTTAGATGGGCGATGTGACTCAGGTTACTTTCTCTAAGTCCCGGAAACACCGTGCGTCACGGGATCGGAATGTTGCAATGGAGGCTGTGTAGCATGTCTTTTGGACATTCGCCATCTTGTTGAGAGTACCTATATTCAACACCCATAGACGTTCTCAGGTATCGAAGTTCAAACTAGCCGAGATATCACCTATTTTAATGGACGATGAGACTCGTTACCTTCTTGCAGTGTTGGCCGAAACGTTAATACAATTGACGATTAACCATTTCAAATTGAACCATAAACTGTAACCGTCCGTTACGGTTTATGGTTCAATTTATAATAGTATATGGTCAATTACAATTAAAGTTCGCCCAACACAGCCTTCTGGAATGTCCCGGAATGTGACACAGACAGCCATATGTCACGGGATAGGAATGTTGCGACGGAGCCTGTGGAACTGACTGGGGTTTTTTAAGGGTAAAAATTTAGTAAAACAGGAAAGACAACACAATAGGCAATATTACGCTAAACTCTGCGTAGGGGGCGCCACCACCACAATCCATCACAATCTGAGGGTCTACCGCGAAACAAGAAAATCGAAATTTTATTAGCTATTCTCCCGACTACTATATACCTAGTCATATATAGGTATATTATCACTGTCGTATATACCTATATATCACTCTTGCATTCGAGCGATAAAGAGGCAAATAACTAAATTTCGATTTTCGCTTTTCCCGGCTGACCCTTTGTAAACAAACCGCCTTGATGCATCAATATCATATTTTATTATCTGTGAAAACTTGTCAAAATACAGTTAAAGGCACAGTATGTATAAGTTACTCTAATTACTCTATGGTTTACGATAGATACTAGTGCTGCACTCTGGCGGCAGAACATTGCAGTAAAACCCCCCTATTATTACTGCACATAATTCTTAGCCCTTAACCCTAATGTGATCTTAATAATAGTAATGTTATCGCAAATAATTTCATGTAAAATATTGTAGTAGTTTCTTATTTAATTAAAAGATAACCGCGCCCTGCAGGGTCCATTTGTGCAATATATTCGTCATAAATGCTTTTGACTTTTACAATATCAGTAAACGGTAAAAATTATCAGTTCAAAAAGTTAATTGTTAGTATGTATACACTTTTATACCAACAGTACTCTTCTCCCACGGTCTACGAATGCAAAAACTAGTCTAGTGTCTCATGAACGGACATGTACGTATTCCATAACCAACGTCGACTCGATTAATAATTAGACCCGTTTCTGCACAGAATAGTAGGTAGTTAACGTGTCTGCTACATAGGTAACATAGGTAATGAAAGATATTAAGAGGAAAGAGGACGGCCGATTCGATATTTTCGAAAATATTTTGAGATAATTTGATTTAAGTATATTAACCATAGCTATGCCCCTACCTACGTTTGACTTTTAAAATTTTTGTATTATTATAAAAATAAGGAGCGATAAACAGATTTCATACATGAATGTTTCTAAAGGAGCCCACTTATTAACAGTCCGCCGGACTGGCCGGACGGTATCGGCCTGTCAGTTAAAACAAAAAGTTGACAATTTTGAACAACTGACAGGTCGCCGTCCGGTGGACTGTTAATCAGTGGGCCCAAAAAATTCGAAATTAAATTTAATTTAATTTTTATAATTCGAAAATTATCAACCGTCCCCTACGTCCCTTAGCTGTGATTGATATACAACAAATTATGTCAAAATATTTTCAATAAGGTTAATATCCAGAGAGGTAAATGAGGACTACTTTTGTATGAAAAGGTAATTTCGTGCAGGCCCTCCACTTTCGTCTTAAGAGGAAATACCAGCTGAGCTCCTTCTCAGATTTGAGAATTTTATATTAGTGCGATAAGGACAACTGCAGCTTAGGTGAAATTCTGCTAAAAATCTCAGAAATCAAGGTTTCATTCTCGACATTTCCCTAATCCAAAACTTGCCTCAAACGGCGCAAACATTCTGGTTACATGTTTGAGCCGTTTGGGGTGGAGACCCTCGGGTCCTGGGGACTCCGAGCCCATTTTACATTTAGGGAGCTCTCTCGCGTCTCATTGATGCTACGGGTGACCAGAGGGCTGGTTCTTTCCTTGCCCAGCGATTGGCATCGCCATACAGCGCGGTAATGCCACTAGCCTTCTGGGCGACTACCATCAGGCGACGTGCTAGCCCTCATTTTTAGGGTTCCGTACCCAAAGGGTAAAACGGGACCCTATTACTAAGACGCCGCTGTCCGTCCGTCGGTTTGTCTGTCCGCCTATAACTAGGCTGTATTTCATGAACTGTGATAGACAGTTGAAATTTTCACAGATAACGCTATAACAACAAATAAGTACTTAAAAGTACGGAATCCTCGGTGGGCGAGTCCGACTCGCACTTGTCCGGTTTTTTACTTAAATATGTAAAGTAAGTATATAAATATGTTTTTTTACTTTAGTTAAATTCATTTTTGTATTTTATGCTTTTAAATAAGTTACTTTATATGTTATAGATATACGTTATTTAAGTCATTTTATGTTTATTTGTCTTAGAGGCATGTAACGTAACGTAACGTAACGTTCGTTTGAACTCGACTAATCAATGAATTTTTTCTTTAGACGCCGAGCCCAGCAGTAGAAATGCCACTACAGACTTAACGCGTTTTTATCTCCCAGTGACCTTACGTAGTGGTGTTGATGCAAAGCAATTTGTACATGAGATAACTGAGCACTGGGGTTGCCGAGTGCTCACTACGAAATTTCGTAAAATATCTGACTTATTAATAAAGTAATTAAAAAAAAAATAGTTAACTACTAGATTCCTATACCCATAGTGTAAATTTATTCGATGGCGTAACGTGACGTACGCGTTTGCGTTTGCATTTTGAATGGAATTTTGAGTTTCCAATACGTTCCGCTTGATGCGTTGTTTCTAAATCCCATACAAAATGAGACTTAACACAGACGGGTACGTCACGTCACGAAATCGAATAAATTTACACTAGGGGCTCTGACATTGAAAAATTCCGTAAATAGTTTACATTCACAATATACCCCGTTTTTTTTTCAGATTAGACATTTTATAACCTCAAATGTAGTGGTAACCTATTTCCTCTAAAATTAAATCTGAGCAAGTATTCTCACTTCATTTTATTTATTTATTTCAATCAATCTGCACTATACATTACTATGCCCTGTATTATAGTGTCATTTACATATTATTGTACCGCAATATTAGATATCATAGGAACCCTAGCATTTCGGAAGAAAAAGGTAATTACCACTAGTTTTGAGGTTAGAAACTTTTTGATCTTTGGAAAAACGGAATATAGCTAGGATAGGAGCTATCAATTCATATAACATACAAACTTCAAAAAGTCTTCAAAAAAGCTACTTGTTAACAAAATTAGTGGTTTTCAAACGAAATTCTTGATTATTAAACAAGATTTCTGGCATTTTATTTCGTACCTAATTCACATTCACTCGCTATAGCACTAGCTAATTGGCTATCAACTCAATAAGATTCGAACATTAGAAAACCTGAAAAAAGTACGAGTAATTCACTTTGACGCCAATCAGTATTAGCCGAACGTTAATTAAAATTGAACCGCAAACTGAGAGCCTACCGCGAACCAGGTTCGACGTGTTGCCTCCCTGTCACACTTATGTGCGAATTTACAAGTGTGACAGAGAGGTAACACGTCGAACGTGGTTCACGGTAGGCCCTCTGTACCCGTCCGTTACGGTTCTATAAATTAGCCATTACAAATTGAACCGTGGTCAATTCTAATTAACGCTCGGGCAACACTGACGCCAACGTGTGTTGATTGAAGACCCTCGTCATAGAGCAAAATATGTTGGGCAACCTTCGATTTAAATACGGTATTCCGTTATCTACTACCCTCCAACGCTAATAAATAAAAATTAAATAAATTAATATTATAGGGACATTCTTACACAAACTAAGTCCCACGGTGCGCCAAGAAGGCTTGTGTTGTTGTTACTCAGACAACGATATATATAATATACAAATACATACTAGAAAACATCCATCAGGAACAAATATCTATGCTTATCACAAAATATACCCTTACCAGGATTTGAACCCGGGACCATCGGCTTCATAGGCAGGATCATCACCCACTAGGCCAGACCCGTCGTCAAATATTGTATAAAATATCGATAGAAAGGCAGATATAACGAAATTTCGAATTCAGATACTCGCTATATTCTGCTACAGTCAAACCTGAGTAAGCGAGAGCTCAAGGGACCAGAATAATTTTTCTCGCTCATAGAGGTTTTTCTCTTATCCGAGTTTCTCACTCATAGAGGTAAGAGGTCGGACATTTCTCGCTTAGGCAGGTTTTAAAAATAAGTCGCAGTGATATGTTATATTACTAAAATGACTTATTCCATTTAACTAATATATGAAACCAAATTTACAGTGAATTTTGTTTTTGTGATTTCCCGCTCTCGAGAGAGTTTGCATTTCTTGTTTAGATATTTCTGTGTGTAGAACTGAGCAAGTTTGATCGAAAATATCGGTTCACGACGCACATTTGGTTTTCCAAAAAGGATACGGATCAAAAACAATGACGTACTAGAGACAAACACTTTTTATAAACAATTAAAAAAATTGTTATACCTGGTACACCACCTGCGCGTTAGTTCCAGGAAAATTTGAAAGTACCAAATATAACGTTCAATAATTTACACTAAGGACTCTCGCTTATAGAGGTCAAGGGAGAGACACCCTCTGATACAGAGGTTCGAAGCGGAGAAACGACTCTCTCTTGAAGAGGCTTGTATCTTTCGCTAATAGAGGTAATTTAGGGCAAAAATGACGAGACCTTACAATTACTCTCGCTAATAGAGGTTTCTCGTTTATCCAGTTCTATCTTATCCAACGGTGGCCACATGGTTCCATCTTTATCACTTGCCACTATGCCCGTCACTTTCGCGCTTACGTACTTGTTAGAACGTGACAGGCATGGTGACAAATGACAAAGAGCTGACCATCTTAGCCCTACAGGTTTGACTGTATATGCCCAAAAATTCTTAACATCTCAAAACATCTTAACACCTGGCAACCCTAAGACAGGCGAGAGAAAAATTATATTATACTCACAATCGCTCAATACTGCTCGATGTTCTCATAAACAAAATAACATCGCTCGTCGTGATCGGGTGATGTAATGTTTTGAGACTATTTTCAGATATTAGCGCTGTGTTTTTGGGAATTTTTCTATGCTAGTAGATGGCGTTAAGAGGAAACGTGACGTGTGCCAAAAGATATTTTAAATTCAATATTTACAAAAATATGGTCATTACAGATCCCCTAAAAGTAGTTTAACATGATCTTATAATCCAAAAGAATTTATTGGGATACAATTCTGCCCTAAGATTTGTAGATGGAAACAACGCTATTACTCTCGCTAATAGAGGTTTCTCGTTTATCCAGTTCTATTTTATCCAGGTTTGACTGTATATGCCCAAAAATTCTTAACATCTCAAAACATCTTAACACCTGGCAACCCTAAGCCAGGCGAGAGAAACATTATATTATACTCACAATCGCTCAATACTGCTCGATGTTCTCATAAACAAAATAATATCGCTCGTCGTGATCGGGTGATGTAATGTTTTGAGACTATTTTCAGATATTAGCGCTGTGTTTTTGGGAATTTTTCTATGCTAGTAGATGGCGTTAAGAGGAAACGTGACGTGTGCCAAAAGATATTTTAAATTCAATATTTACAAAAATATGGTCATTACACTCATTACAGATCCCCTAAAAGTAGTTTAACATGATCTTATAATCCAAAAGAATTTATTGGGATACAATTCTGCCCTAAGATTTGTAGATGGAAACAACGCTATTACTCTCGCTAATAGAGGTTTCTCGTTTATCCAGTTCTATTTTATCCAGGTTTGACTGTATATGCCCAAAAATTCTTAACATCTCAAAACATCTTAACACCTGGCAACCCTAAGCCAGGCGAGAGAAAAATTATATTATACTCACAATCGCTCAATACTGCTCGATGTTCTCATAAACAAAATAACATCGCTCGTCGTGATCGGGTGATGTAATGTTTTGAGACTATTTTCAGATATTAGCGCTGTGTTTTTGGGAATTTTTCTATGCTAGTAGATGGCGTTAAGAGGAAAGGGGACGGTCGCTTTTCCATACAAACGTAGTCCCGATTTTCCTCTCTTCTTCTCCTTGTCCTTTTCCCATTATTTGGGGTCGGCTCTCCTAGTTACATTTCGCCACGCTTCGCGGTCCTTGGTCATGTCAGGTAAGATAAGATAAGATAATCATTTATTTCATTTCAATCTTAGTTGGTAAATACACAGTCGTCGAGTCCTCCTATTAGGTATGAAGTACCTGTGTCAGGAGACCTCGCTCTTCCAGATTACAGATTTAGATCTACACTAAGAGTAGTTTTGATATTAACATTATAATTTTACAATGAATTTACAAATTGATAAAGTTTACAAAATTTAATTTAATTTAAGGTGGGATTTGGGTTTCTTCCATATCCCTCTTCACTGTTGCCAGCCATGTCAGTCGGGGTCTTCCTCGTCGCGACTGTGTGGGGAACATATCCAGCACCTTGCGTGTCATATGTTCGGGCTCTCGGCGTATGACGTGCCCAAACCATCGATTTTCCTCTCATAATATGGAAAATATTTTTATTTGAAAGAGAAGAATAGCTTTGCGATATAAATATAACGGTACTTTTTCTATGAAATTCCATTTCGGGAGAAAACGGTTTCTACTAACTAAATCTTAACAAATTACTTTGATTTTTATGTCGATTGCTTCATATTTTTATATTCTAGGTTCACAGGTTTCGCTTTTATGAATATAAATATTTTTTTTGTTTTGCCAATATTAAGAAAAAAATAAATAATGTGACGAGTGATAATGTTAATTATTAAGAAGTGGAAAAACATTTTCTCTTTTTGTATGGACGTACGTACTTCCCACTTAAAAAAAATTATAAAGTTTTTGAACATGGATCCATAATAAACTTAATACTACATTAAAAAATCAGATTAAAATTAAGTAAATTAAATGTCAAGGGTTTTAAATAAATATCATTGTCACATTTCATAATGGGCATGTGGCGCGTGAGATTTCGCCCAGTGGCCAAATATCGGGCTATCATGTGTCATGTGCCCCTGCGACCACCAAATAATAGCATGGAAATCGTTCATGCGTACCTCCGCGAATATCCCCGACGCACTGCAGTACCGCGGCAGCCCCATCAGCATCCTGAACGCGTTATTGTAGAGGACGCGCAGCACACTATAAGCTTTCCTCGTGCATCTTTCGATTTTTTGATTATTGTAAAAATTAGCAACGAAAGACAGAATTCATACATTTTTTTTAAATGCTCCTAACTCTTATAATAATAAAAAAATGAAAAAACGTAAGGGCATAACTTTGGTTGATAGAAAATAAAATTTGTGTCAAAATATTTTTAATAATGTTAAAAAATTCAGAGAGGAAAATGAGGACTACGTTTGTATGAAAAGCCTCCACATTCGTCTTAAGTTTATTTTAGGAATTGTTGTGTCTGTGAAATGATGAGGTGTGTACCACAACACACTATACTTGGGTGGTTTTACTGTCCGTTTTAACTATACTATACTTCGTTCTTTTACCATTAGCCACTCACATGCGTTTGGTAGCTGTAGCTACCAGCTGTCACCCTTATTTTAATATAATAATATCAATTACGTGAGTGGTTAGAAAAAGGGTAACCAATAAATAAATAAATATCTGGGAACAATCTAACACAGATCGACCGAGACCCAGAGTCCCCAAATTAAGCAAAGCTTGTACCATGGGTACCAGGCGACCATATACTAAAATCACACGTCCAGATTGTTTACCTACTTTTTCTAATGCTAAAAATTACGAAGTATAATCTCGGCACGAAACAAAATACCTGTAAGCAAATCCTGAAAATATTCTCAGAATCAAAAGCACGATCCGATTTGTATTATGAAAATTAGTTGAATAAAATTCCTTCAATGTATGACGTCAGAGCTAAGTGGATGCCGCCATCTTTTATGTATAGACTGATGGAGAAACATCGCATGAATGAATAGATTTATGGCTTTATGTCTGTGTGGTGTTTGACGTCAAGAATTTTTTCCTCAGGTACTTGTCACAAAAACAAAGCCATACTAACGTCACCAACCGTAAAAACATTTGAGAGAAAATTTGGTAAGTGTAAAGAGTGAAATAAATTTTGGATTGTATTTAAGTCATTCTAATAATTGTAATTTTCATTAATTTATGAAAGTTATTTATTTTTTGTGTACTAACGTAGTTTCTTAAGAATTACCTATTGTTACTAATGTATTTTTTATTTTAATTTTATATTCTTTAATTGTAATGTCATTTTATGGGGCACGTACAAGTTTTTTGCAGAAATTGTGAAGCGTTTGGTTGACGTAACTGATGGCCGAAGAGCTGGCGGCCAGTGTTGGCCGAAATGTTAATGCAACCGTAAACTGTAATCTGTGTTTATCTTTAATAAAACTTATCTTTATCTTATCTTTATGTTTAACCCTCCGTTTTGGGATTGGGATCGGCTCTCCTAATCCTCCTTCTCCAGGGAAATCTTTTCTGTGTCGTCGCTGGCTCTAAATCGTTGTTGGAGAAGTCCTTTTTAATAACAGACCTGACCTGATCCATGTATATAGTGTCTGCCACGAGAACTCGGTCCCGATATGAGGTTTAACGCATTTTTCGAGGTGTGCTCATCTGGTCTTCTCATGAGATGAGCGACCGTACCAGCGGAATTCTGTGTCTTTGTGTTAACCTGATCTTATAGCTTCCACGGATCACCATCTTTCTCGCGTTGTCCTGGCATTTTGCCACGGCTTATGGGAGCCTGGGGTCCGCTTGGCAACTAATCCATAGAATTGGCTTCGGCACTAGTTTTTACGAAACTGCCTGACCTTCCAATCCATAGGGTAAAGTAGGCCTTATTGGGATTAGTCCGGTTTCCTCACGATGTTTTCCTTCACCGAAAAGCGACTGGTAAATATCAAATGATATTTTGTACAGCTTCCACGGATATAGGCATGAAATAATAAGTACAGATGTAGTGAATAATCCTTTCCCATCGTTTTTTTTTACGGACACGTACGAACGTGTTATGTTATTTCAGTCAGTCTCAGTACAAAATGTACTGAGGTGGACTGAAGTAGCATGACAAATACGAACGATCCCGAGAAAATAGAAATACATTTATTTCATTACTTTTTACAGCAGTTCATAGGTACAAATATTAGGTAGGTAAGTAGTCCATCTTAGGTACAAAATGTGAGTAAGTATTTATCTCAACAATGTGCAACAATTTGATTCTGTAAGTAATGAAAAAGGTGCGGGTACAGCTTGCTGGATTTAAACCCGCCCTTGGTCAGCTAATTGATGAGGTACCGGTATTATTTAGCGAATTATACAATTGACATAAAAAATGAGAACATTTAGTAGGTAACAAGAGGTTTTACGGGGTAACTAACACTGGAACAGAATAATAAATTACATGTGTATCATGGAGTTAGTATTTACCTAAAAGCATTGAGGTATTATGTTAGTACTAGAGAAGACCACTGAAAGAAAATGCTTCCACACCTCAATGAAGTGCCGGCACTTCACTGCGTTTAGTACGTCTCCGACTACTGGCGAGATGCCACGCATGAGTCACAAATTAAATAATAAAAAAAAAAACTAAAAATACCATTGTGCGTTATGAAAATGTATTCTAATAATATCAAGAAACATAATAAAAGCAATATATTAACAATCCACTGCGAAAAATCTCTTGTTTTAAGCTCATTTAGATTATTTTGAAACGTCACTTTAAACACAGTGGTACGCCATTTTCTTTGGCGCATAGATTAAATTTCGCAGATGTAACACGTAGGTACTAATGATTATCTACATTATTGTTTGCAGAATATATACATAATAATGATATATTACTCTTTGTCTCGTATTTCTTTAGTGTTTTTCTCATATTTAAAGAGTATATTATGCTATAAGCGCCAAGGATTATTGTTACACCTGCGGCCCACCTGAGCATCCGCATTTCCGCCACGTGCACTCTGCTAAACTCTCTGCTAAAGCTACACTCAAATATGCTAAAAAAGTCATAGTCTCTATCGTATAAGTATTTTTATTCAAATCAGGACAATGCCTTCTGCTTTCGTCAGGAGAGTGTTCGAATGACGTCAGTAACCTGAATTTGTATGCCCCTAAGTGGTCTAAAATGCATTGAGCATTGCATAAGATATTTTGCAACAAAATATTCAATCTTTCTGATTATATTAAAAACAGTATTTAGGTATTTACAATAACAATATACATAATGGATGTATACAGATGATTACTATAACTAGCTTATATCTAAAATAGGCCCTTGAGGCATTGCACCAAGGATGCTGGCGACAATTCCTCGTTGTATCGCAATACTGATACGTTGTGCGAGGAAGCCGCCAGCTCTTCGGTCACCAGTTACGTCAACCAGAGGTTTCGCGATTTCTCCAAAAAAATTTGATTATTATGTCCGGTGATGTATTTTGTGTTACGATATATAATTCCTTAATTCATTTAGCATCTTGGGTTAGGTTATTTATAATATGAATATAAAAACAGTTACAAAGCAATGCAAAATACATATAAACACAAACCTAACCTAGGGTCCCGCCAGCTGCGGGGCAGGGCCTAAGCTGCCGGTGGTCAGGGCCGCAGAGAGAGGAACCGCTGGACTCTCTCCGTAATTTCTTTATACCTGAATTATCTATCTATCACTGGATTATGCAGAAGCGATAGAGAGGCAGACAGAGTTAGACCAAGTTAATTTGGCAGCGGTTTTGCGAGCACAGACTGTGCAAGTGTCATTATTACAAGCGTTTATTTAGTTTCACCTGTCCCGTTGTCTGCCTGTCGGTCTGTAATAAAATCTTACAAGTTAAATTTGATCCACTTCCCGGTTTCCGATGAAGCTAGAATTGGATACATATGTAAGTTGGGTGACAATTTATTTATTTATTTCCAAAATAGTTGTACAGCATAACAGTATATACTAAATCACTGCAAAACTACAAACAAACTGAAACAAAATAGGTTAACTAATAATATTATGTACAATTACTAATTAGGCATCGACAGTTTCTAGGCAGGTTACCACACTAAGCTATAACACTGACTATGCTATGAAACCACTAAGCTATGAAACTGTTGAAGGACGTGCATCCATCCTCTCACAGAACCTCAACAATTCATATCGCACTTCGCTCCACCTGCCAGCAAATAAATCACACTCGGGCGCTGATGCTAAGAGCGCATTCAACAATCCAATATTATGATACCATCGAGCTGATCTGATGATGGAGACAGGAGGTGACTCTGTGATAAAACAATGCAACCTAATTTCGTTAAGAGTTTTTAGAATTGTCTCGATGAGTATTAGTTTCGTGTGAAAAGAAAAGTATAGTCAGCAATAAAAGCTTGTACCAAAAATGAAATTTTTGCCAAAAACTTATTTAAAACAACATAACTTCATAGAAGACATTTAAAGTAACACGCACGTCGGTGCTATCAAAATCGCTGCCAACTTAGCTTGGTCTAAATCTAACGAAATTTCGTTTTTCACGGTAGGTCCTCCTCAGACAACAGTGAGGTTAGGGGGCCAACACCGCGATAGCGCGGGTCACGCAGGAAACGGCGGTTCAAACGCCAGATAACGCGGTTGGGTAACGTGTGACCGCTGACCGCGGCGAGCGCTTTCATACCACTTATGTTACTGGCGTTACTGCATAATGTACCGTCGCCATCAGATATATCTGAGCGGCCAAAGCGCTCACAAACATCTGAACAGGCCTCTATTTTCAAAGCGTTAAAGTGCTTGTTCAGATATTTTTGAGCACGTTGGCCGCTCCAATATATCCGTTGGTGACTGTACAAGTATGTTAAATAGTTTTAAATTTTTTACCTATGAATTATCTGGAAATTCAAAGAAGTATGTGAAGTCCCCAATCCGCATTGGGCTAGCGTGGGGACTATAGCCCGAGCCCCCTCGCGCATGAGAGGAGGCCTGTGCCCAGCAGTGGGACGCATATAGGCTGAATTATTATTATTATAAATTATACAAATAAGTGGAAAAAGTTTAACTCCAGCCAGAATACTTGGTACAATGCCTCAAGGGCCTTTTTTAGGGCTAGTTATATTAATCCTCTGTATAAATCCATTATGTATAAATAAAAACTATAAAAAATAAGTTTATTGCAAAAAAAAATATTTTTAGTACGAGCTTTTATCGCTAACTGTACTTTTCTTTCCACAGGCAATTAATACTCATCGAGACAATTTTGACTACCACAAACACGATTAGTTTGCGTTGTTTTGGCCACCTCCTGTCTCCATCATCAGATCAGCTCCTTTTCATCATATAATATATCAGTACCTGGGCGACCGAGCATTGCTCGGTTATAACTATTTATTGTAATATGGTGGTGTATAGGTGATAATCTTATCTACATTTTTTTACTACATTAAACTTGTCTAAAACAATAAAAATTAAAAAATTATATATAAACTTGAACATATAAAAAAAAAAAGTTAGTCACCGGGCGAGATTTAAACCCGTAGCACTCGTTTAGCAGTCCGCGTCTTAACCCGCTGGACCAGACGGACAGTGGCCGGCAACACGAAATTAGCGACCATATTCTGCGTCGAAAGAAAAACGCATGAAAACTCGAAAACACGCGTTTTCCCAAACATAAGACTAATCTAGATCGATTGTTTACCCCCAAAAACCCCCATATACCAAATTTCAGCAAAATCGTTAGAGCCGTTTCCGAGATCCCGGAAATATATATACATATATATATACAAGAATTGCTCGTTTAAAGGTATAAGATAAGTATACAAAATTTGAGCTCTATCGGAAATCGGGAAGTGGGTCAAATTTTGGTTTCCAAGATTTGACCCACTAACTAACATACATACTAACAGGGCAAGTTAAATAACAGCTTGTCAAAAAAGTGCAAGTCGTTTTTCAAGACATGCGTCGCTTAATGACTTAATCCGTCGATCTCTTGCCACCATCAATGTGCCTGCTCTTTTTGAGCCGACTGGCATTATCAGGGATGATGACAAGAGGCCTGATCGGGTGTCCTTGGTTCCTTGGAGCTTGGGACGGATGTTAGTGTGGGATGCTACCTGCGTAGACACACTGGCACCGTCCCACCTCCAACGGACTAATGTAAAAGCGGGCGCAGCGGCGGAAAGCGCCGAAATTTTGAAACGTAATAAATATAAGAGCCTCGGTAGTGAGTACCATTTTGTACCATTTTGCGTTGAAACTCTAGGTCCATGGGGTCCCAGCACGCACAAGTTTTTTGGAGAAATCGCAAAACGTCTGGTTGACGTAACTGGTGACCGAAGAGCTGGCGGCTTCCTCGCACAACGTATCAGTATTGCGATACAACGAGGAAATGCCGCCAGCATCCTTGGTACAATGCCTCAAGGGCCTATTTTAGATATAAGCTAGTTATAGTAATCATATCCATTATGTATATTGTTATTGTAATAATTAGAAATTATAAAAGGAAATGCAAATTGCAGGGTCATCTTGGTCCGACTGACGTCTCTGACATACAATATGCACTCTCATACGTCTTTTTAAGAAATCGAGCACAGATAACAACATGATCGATCCAAGTGTCGGTTTAAAAAAAAACAATTTGACAGTTGACCCGCCAAGACGGATCGCTCTAGAGCGCCTAACACCAATATCAAAAATCGAAAAACGTTATCTGCCTCTCTGTCGCTCGAACGGGCAAGAGCGATAGAGGCAGATAACGATTTTTCGATGTCTGTGGTAAGCCCTCGGAGGACCGCGCAGAACGTATTTCACTGTCAGTCGTCCATCCTACCTGACCTCTGGTCCCATCGTTTTATTAACGTCACTTGTTTATAAAATAGATAAATCTTCTTAGGTAGCAGGTGTACACTATATATAGTGAGTAAATTCAATACAGGCAAACTAAATAGCAAAGGACCTAAAAAGTATATTGAGATAAATAAAGAAATGCTATGGCTTAGTAATAAATGAAAGTACTAACCATACAAAATACCTAATTCGGCCCGCAATATAAACCAACACACAAGATACGAGCTTTTTATAAGTAGTAACTGTCAACGCTTGATCACAGTTACAATAAAAAGCTCGTGTGTAGTAATGTCATGTCATGTTATTACATTGCTGCTGGGTAAATATTCTAAAATTAATTATGGCTTCAATTCAATTAAGTGTGTGTATTACTTAAAAGTAATTGATGTTGAAGGCTTATATCACAGAGTCGAGGACTACTTGACAGACAAACATGCATGGTCCAAACCAGAAACTGTAAAAACAAGTCTTCTTCCTCGCGTTGTCCCGGCATTTTGCCACGGCTCATGGGAACCTGGGGTCCGCTTGACAACTAATCCCAAGATTTGGCGTCGGCACTAGTTTTTACGAAAGCGACTGCCATCTGACCTTCCAACCCAGAGGGTAAACTAGGCCTTGTTGGGATTAGTCCGGTTTCCTCACGATGTTTTCCTTCACCGAAAAGCGACCGGTAAATATCAAATGATATTTCGTACATAAGTTCTGAAAAACTCATTGGTACGAGCCGGGGTTTGAACCCAAACTGTAAAAACAACAACAACAAGTAGCAATTAAAATCATTGTATTATGTGATGTGTATATGTAAAATCATTGTTGACACAGGTCAGGTAAGAAAGCACATAGAACATTTTTGTAGGTATAGCAGTAATAGGTATGTACCTATGTACTCTCATTTCTTTAATTTTATTTTTCTTTTGTAAGAATTCGGTATGTTTTAAGCGCTGGTGGCCTAGCGGTAAGATCGTGCGACTTGCAATCCGGAGGTCGCGGGTTCAAACCCCGGCTCGTACCAATGAGTTTTTCGGAACTTATGTACGAATCATTCGATATTTACCAGCCGCTTTTCGGTGAAGGAAAACATCGTGAGGAAACCGGACTGAGGACCGAGGAATACGGAGGAATCCCAACAAGGCCTAGTTTACCCTCTGGGTTGGAAGGGCAGATGGCAGTCGCTTTCGTAAAAATTAGTGCCTACGCCAAATCTTGGGATTAGTTGTCAAGCGGACCCCAGGCTCCCATGAGCCATGGCAAAAATGCCGGGACAACGCGAGGAAGAAGAAGAAGAATTCGGTATGTTTTCTGAAAGATCTACGAGCTGTATGATTTGATATGATATCTAATGTTTTTTATCAAATTTATATTAAGAAAAGTAGCTACTGTATGTAATTGCATGATTTCTATAGTAATCGAAATTGTATTTCTTTTCTTATTTAATGCATGTTAATTATAAGATGTAATGTTTTGAAAAAGTTTCTTGCCAGTCCATATTGGGATACCCTCCTCCAATTGAGGGCGGATTTAAATCTTCTCGGGTCAGAGGTGTAGGATTAAAGCCGGCGTAGCTTTTTTTGACGTTCATAAGCGCATTGTAATTAATATGCTTACTTGAATAATAAAATCTTTATCTTTATCTATGTAACTTAAAATAATTCTTAAATCATGATTACACCATTTACACGGGTCAATTTTAAATCCGGTTTGATTTATTTCCGTGTCATGGCAGGATACGATTTCGTATCGTGTAATTGTGTTAATAGCATTCTTGTGTAGGGCTAAGGTTCTACATTTTGAACTACTTTATAGGGTAGCCCAAAATACGTTGATAAATAATTATTAGAATTTTTTTGGAGGCGCGTACTCCCATCTTAAAAGCCGGCAACGCACTTACAACCCCTCTGGTGTTGCAGGTGTCCATGGGCGGCGGTAATCGTTTACCATCAGGTGATCCGTCTGCTCGTTTGCCTCCTCTACCATAAAAAAAAGGCAAAGTTGTTATTTAACTCCCCATGCTAATAAAGCATGCGATGGACTCCAAAAGCGAAAGGTTTGAAAAGTGGAATCTTGAACATTGCGACGGTTCCAAGCACGAGGGTAAAACAAACCTTGCTACTGAGTTTAGCACTCTTATCGATAAAATACAACTTTCTCATCAGTTTTACGGGTTCCGTACCCAAAGGCTAAAACGGGACCTTATTACTAAGACTCCTCTATCTGTCCGTCGGTCTGTCTGCTGTCCGTCTGTCCGTCTGTCACCAGGCTGTATCTCATGAACCGTGATAGACAGTTAAAATTTTCACACATGATGTATTTCTGTTGCCGATATGGGCAAATATGGGTATAACAGAAAATACTAAAAAGTACGGAACCCTCGGTGGGCGAGTCCGATTCGCACTTGTCCGGTTTTTATTAAAGTATGAGACTTTATTACGAGCTGGTGTGGTTTAAACAATTTCCTCCTGTTTTTATATTTAAAAACCGTTTTACCCATACGTATTTTCACAGCGAGTGACGTCACATCGTAATATCATTGATGATCAATGAGCATTAATGAACTCTATCACAACGTCACAAGGCCTATCAATAGCCAATTACTATTTATACTCGCTCCTGTATAATGGGGAAGTGGATTAACCAAACATGAACCTTAATTCAAAGAAACAGGGTCTAAAAATTGACACGTAAGTTGTTAGCTCGCTCGCATTCCTCAATAATCAGGGAGCGGACATCCGTCGCCGGACGGTCCGTGTCGCCGGACGCGCGTCCGCTCGAACTTAAATATGTAAACTAGGTCTTATAGCTTTCATATAAGGTTTCATTTCATCTGGCGGCTATGATAAAAGCAATAGGTTTCACTGACCTTTGGTGGACTTTAAACAAATGGAATAGGGTTTAGATTGGTTAGTTAAGTGTGTTGTTGTACACTATGACGTCGACTGTAGTAGAGTGAAGCTGGTATTTTCTTACGTTATGACTGCTGAGGGCCTACCGCGAACCACGTTCAACGTGTTGCCTCTTTGTCGCACTCGTAAATTCGTACGTAAGTGTGACAGGGAGGCAACACGTCGAACGTGGTTCGCGGTAGGCCCTCTGGTATTATCTTGATTTTGGTGAAGAAAATGTTACCGCTGAAACTAAATACCTACATTTTTATCAAGCGATATCGTGGTACCTCATTGGACTTTTATGGATTTTACATGGAACATTTTAATTGGGACTGTCAGACTTGACTTAGGTCAAACTTTTTGGAAGAAAAGGCCTCAAAGACTGTTGATTTTATCTGTCTGAAACAGTGTACTTAGAGAGGTATTAATTTGCGGTTTGCCCCCCTGATTAAAGTAACTTATAACACACCATCTATAGAGACAGACCAATCTAAGTTGGCAGCGATTTTGATAGCCCAGAAGTGTTATTTTAAACGTCAAACTTCGATGATATTATGACGTTTACTAAACACTTGCACCGTCTGAGCTACCAAAATCGCTACCAACTTAGCTTGATTTGACTCTAAACACATTGACCGCCAAGATTACGATAGATGTGTTCATTTTGTATTGGAAATGGGGCGATTGGCACTGAAAGTGCTAATACTGTGGTATATATATGTAGACCCGATTTCACTATTCGACGACCAACAATTTCGTGACGCGCGTTCATTCATGCCCACGCAACTCCACCCACGCCCTACCTCACTCCCTCCACTACGCAATTCCGAGTCTAGTACGAAGTTTGCGTCAAGGGTAGTGTAGTGTAACGCTCTTTAACCATTGGTTGATTATCTGTAGGGCTAAGATGATCGGCTCTTTATCATTTGTCACCTTGGCTGTCACGTTCTAACAATCATGTAAGCACGAAAGTGGCGGGTATAGTGACAAGTGATAAAATGGAATCATGGTGCCACCGCTGGTTACGATTTTCAGTTAAGTGTGGATTAAACACGAACCTAACTAAGGGCCTCCGCTAGCTGGCGCGGGTGCACGGAGCGGACGAGCGGGTTAACGAAAAATACTATGAGCGACGCTAACTGAAGCGGACGCGTGCGGCGGATTTCACCTACAAATAGCACCCGCGTGCGTGCGCACGCGGCGGGCGTCCGCGTCAGCTAGCGTACGCCCTTAGGTGTCTCGGATAAAATCGGTATTATGCCCGAGTTACATACTCTGGTTTTCACTTTTATTGCGAGGAAAATATTTAGTAATATCAAATTTTTAAGGTTATTTTATCTTATTTAATCAAGATAAAATAAATGAGTACTCAGGCCCGCGCACGGCCGCCATGGGATGCCTCCGACATTATTGCTAAGTCTATGCCGTAATAGATGATTTTACTTTATGCACTAGAGCATAAGAACCAACTTTATGCCACTTAATAAAAATAAAAATAAAAAGCCTTTTATTTCGAGTCCAGGATTACATTACATTAATATTAAGTCAGCGTTTACATAATTTAAGTAGGTATGTCATTTTTGTTTTAATTTAGATTGTTATTTGTTCAGTCAATTTTTAGATATTAAGTAACATATTATTTTTTATAAACAAATGATTAACTATTTGTAGCGGAAAAGAACCCCTCATCGGGTGAAGGCCTCTTACAGGTAACTTATACACGAACTTTACGAGCATAAGAAGTGAAAAGGAATGTTTTATTGCTGTGTGACATAATAATGTTGGACCTTAAACGATATTGTTTGATTTTGTTGGGCTATCCCTTCGAATTCGATGTCGCAGCAATTTTATCAACCGGCCCGACTTTATTCACTACTCTCAACCTTACATTATGCGAAATAAGGTTCACATTTCCGCAACAAAAGTTAAGTAAGTGGTTACAGTATTTGCGATTATGCAAACGCGGAGCCAAGCTCGTGAATGAAGGGGGTGGTAGCAGAAGGGGGAGGGGGACACCCACTGTCAAACTGGGTTTGTATTCTGTACCTACTCCAAATCTATTACGATTATCGCGGGCTTACGATCAGATTTTGCTTACGCAATTTACGCAAATATTATACGCATATCACTCGTAAAACCCATTGTCCTTTTTTTAGGTCACGTTTTTAATGACCACACAAGGTCAAGTTTTTGAAACTAAGGAAAACTTAATTACAGAGTCCTGAGTGTTTGGAATAGAATATCTTAATTTTAGAACACTGTATTGTTATTTCACTTGTCCTATAAAACAGTTTATACCTTAGACATACTTTAAATTGTTTTCCTACTCCTCTACTGTTATCTGTCATTTATGCATTCATTAACACGAATATAAGAACATACATAAAAGATTTCAAGAAAAGTCTATATTGTCTATTCCTCATAAAAGCTCTTGTGCTTTTATAAGCTATAATGTTACTGCGATTAATGGCCACCAACCTAACAAAACCAAAACGAATACAGTTTTAAACTAAGTGCATTGCTGCCAACGTACAAAATATTCATTTGGTTGCATAGTAAAAATAATTACTTCATAAGTCAGAAACACGCATGTGACACCCGTAATATAGCAACACCCATAGACTACGAAGACCGCTTAGCGTTGCTTGTTAGTCTCCGTAGGCTACGGTGGCCAAAATTGAGAAAAAACTGTCCAAAAATTAATTTAGCAAGTAGCAAGTACCAGGGCCTCATGAGTTACGAGGAGGTGTCGCCGACCGGCCGGCCGCGGCCCGGGGCGCGGCGCGTAACAAGGTATGCTCGCGCGTCTTGGCTATATACTTTTGCTGTAATTTGTTTACCTAAATTAAGATTTATTTTTGTTGACTCGTAGGAAAAATATTGTATGCAACGTTGTATAAGTAGGTCAAAAAATTCTCGTGGCGTATTCCTTTACAATGTTCGCCTACGCCTTCGGCTCCGGCTCACATTGTAACTCACGCCACTCGCCTTTTTTGACCCTTCTTATACAACTGTTGCATAAAATACTATTAAAGGAACTTTACTCTAAAAACATACAGGTACCTACTAACATATATTTTTATGCTTTGGTCTGGAGATGTACTCATTTCGTATCTACTCTACAAAAACGTTCATTGTCTTGAGTATAGGAGTCCCGAGTTTCCATCTCGCAAAGAGCTTGTAAATGCTTTATTCTTCAAAAAAATTATGAGAAAGTAGTATTTTATCCGTAAGAGTGGCGAAGTAATTCGATGTTAATACTCGTATTGTAGATATTGATTTGTTTTCTTATGTTAGCTGGTGGAATTGAATTTTCAGTGATGATTTCGAATGATAAATATTTAATAGTGTTCATTTGAATTTCATTTTACCTATTACCTAACCTAACATAATAATATAATAATAAAATAATAAAATAATAAAAGAATTGAGTACTGAACGACGTTTCACACGTGAGCTCAAAACGTTTTGCTCAACAAAAGCATATTACTCGGTGAAAGAATTCCTGGATGAATGAATATGTCGAAGCATTAAATTATTATATATAGGCTAAGCTAACTATAATTTGTAATCGATTATATGACATTGAAATTTCTATAATGCAATTTAATGAAAAGATGTATAATTTAATTTGTTTTTAGTATACTTTATATCTATAATTTATTATATCAATTTATTATTGTTTTGCTCACTGTTACGTATAAACAGTAGTTTTAGGTAATATGACGATGTACAATTAATACAAATAAAATCTATTCTATTCTATTCTATTCTATTCTATTCTAACTTGTCAAGTTTTCATTTTGATGAAGACAGCTTTCTTTTTATCAATAAGTTTAAATAATAAAAAATACCTAGCTACTGAACTAACATAAAATTCTTTCTCCTAAAGTTGCATCAAAGCGCGCTCCCATCATCAAAACACCCAACGAACGCTGCGCGCTGTTCAGTGAGTCGTGTCGCGCCTCGGGCACCTTCGGGTGCGCTCGGCCAACTTCGTACATTGCTCGGCCCGTCTTCACAAACGCCTATCATCCGACACGTTGCTTTATTGCCAGTTTAATGCGTAACCGCTTATTGGGTAATTTATAAGAAGACAGAGGTCATGTTATACTGGTATTAAATTCGGGTTGAGAGATTTTTGTTGAATGGGCAGGCAGGTCGGCCGCTCGGCCCCGCAGGAAACAGGAAGTGAGTAACCGCGGGTATCCGTCCGCTCCCATTCGTTGCGGCCATGTTGTCCATTCACAATATTTGTGCCGCTGAGGTAATATCTACGTAGCGTAATATGACTGTTGTTTTACGTTTGTTGTTTACAGGAAATTGAGTTACAAAATATAGTGACGGCTGAGATATCAAGGTTAGGTTATAACTACAAAAATAATTACTGAATAGGCGACATGCATTAAAACTATTTTATGAATTCTAATGCTTGTTCAATAAACACATTCAACATCACGAAATTCGTTAATTTTTGAGTTTAAAAATGTGAAATTTTCATATTCATATTTTTTTTGTGCCCAAATGTACCTATCCCAAGGACTTAATTAGATTCCTTATGTCATAACACTTACAACGAGGAGAAAAATGTGTAGCAACTACATATTTATTTATTTAAACTTTAGTGAACAAAAGAAAATTTATCGTACAAAAGGCGGTAATGCCAAAAGGCATTCTCTACCAGTCAACCTTATCATACGTAAACTTATTTATGAAGAATAAATAGGTAACGCACAACTTTCTTGATTATTAAACTTATTTTTCCTGACTATTTTCATTACATCACAGGAGAACCTGTCAATTCGAGCTTATTTTAGTGGTTTTTAGGGTTCCGTAGCCAAATGGCAAAAAACGGAACCCTTATAGATTCGTCATGTCTGTCCGTTTATGTCACAGCCACTTTTTTCCGAAACTATAAGAACTATACTGTTCAAACTTGGTAAGCAGATGTATTCTATGAACCGCATTAAGATTTTCACACAAAAATAGAAAAAAAACAATAAATTTTGGGGGTTCCCCATACTTAGAACTGAAACTCAAAAAATCTTTTTTCATCAAACCCATACGTGTGGGGTATCTATGGATAGGTCTTTAAAAATGATATTGAGGTTACTAACACCATTTTTTTCTAAACTGAATAGTTTGCGCGAGAGACACTTCCAAAGTGGTACAATGTGTCCCCCCCCCCTGTAACTTCTAAAATAACAGAATGAAAAATGTAAAAAAATATATGATATACATTACCATGCAAACTTCCACCGAAAATTGGTTCGAACGAGATCTAGTAAGTAGTTTTTTTTTTATACGTCATAAATGGTACGGAACCCTTCATGCGCGAGTCCGACTCGCACTTGGTTTTTATGTTATGCAAAAACATTTATAAAATGGACTGCCCAAATAGTTGAATTTTTTTAAGTTGTATTGTATATAATGTACCTACATTTAATTTGAACTAAAATGATTTATGGAGGCCCATGACCAGAAAAATCGCCTGATGGTAAGAGATTACCGCCGCCCATGGACACCTGCAATACCAGAGGGGTTGTAAGTCGTAAATGCGTTGCTGGCCTCTGATATGGGAATACGCTTTTTTTTAAGGTTTGAAGGTCTACCTGTTCACATAAGCTACGGAGACTGCTTACCAACAGGCGGGCGTATGCTTGTTTGCCACGGACGTAGTATAAAAAAAACATTCCTAATTGTATTATCTTCCTCTATTTTACCACCTTTTACATTAACATGACTCCTTTTCACAAAAATGCTCTACCGAAAAGCGACCGACCAAAATTACCCCCAACTATATGCAGACAATGACGTCAAGGGGGGGGGGGGGGGGTGATTATCCAGAAACGGGGGAGGGGGATTCAATGAACGTTGCTGACGTCACAAGTTATTTACGATAGTCAGGACAATTCGGACGTACACTGACATCGGAATGATATTTGAATCATATGTATATTATTTAATCTGTCGAGTCGAATCCCTTAGTTCTTTCACTTTTGCTTGGGGTTAATTTGAAAAATAATTGGAGTATTTTGTACCGTATTTATATATTTTTTTATACTACATCGGTGGCAAACAAGCACACGGCCCGCCTGATGGTAAGCAGTATCCGTAGCCTATGTACGCCTGCAACTCATTATATTTCTAAATAAATGAACTAGTAAAAAATTCTACAAACATTTTACGTGACAACTACTCCATATAAAAATGAGCTATCATAGGGTGTATTATATACGATAGGTATATATAGTTATCACGCGTCTCGCTCACACCAATACATGTACCGGCAACGAGCGAAATGCCCGATATCTGAATTTAAAAAATAAATA
Source organism: Cydia pomonella (assembly GCF_033807575.1). Taxonomy (NCBI): domain Eukaryota; kingdom Metazoa; phylum Arthropoda; class Insecta; order Lepidoptera; family Tortricidae; genus Cydia; species Cydia pomonella. Next base: position 25,341,179 of record NC_084706.1, on the reverse strand, counting down.
AATTATTTTTTGTTCGTCAGATTGGAAAACTGTTCCGGGGAGGAAGAAAAAGAAGAGGTTAAATTGTGTTTTTAATAAACTTCTTTTCGCCATCGCACTACGCGACAACATTTCCATCCTCACCACTTAGATGGTTGGCAGTCCTCAACTGTGCGTTTTTCCAGGAACTTTCTGCCTCGCACTGCTAAACTGTGGAATGAACTGTCGCCTGCGGTATTTCCGGACCGATACGACCTTCAAACCTTCAAGAAAAGAGCGTACTCCCATCTTAAAGGCCGGCAACGCACTTACAACCCCTCTGGTGTTGCAGGTGTCCATGGGCGGAATCAGGTGATCCGTTTGCTCGTTTGCCTCCTCTACCATAAACAAAAAAAACTATACGCATGCAAAGCGCGCACAAGTTTTTTGGAGAAATCGCGAAACGTCTGGTTGACGTAACTGGTGACCGAAGAGCTGGCGGCTTCCTCGCACAACGTATCAGTATTGCGATACAACGAGGAAATGCCGCCAGCATACTTGGTACAATGTCTCAAGGTCTATTTTAGATATAAGCTAGTTATAGTAATCATCTGTATATATCCATTGTGTATATTGTTATTGTAAATAAAGAATGAGAAGAAAATAAAATGTGTGCGTTCGAATTGGCCTACTAGTATTTTTCGGCGGAGGGTTCAGACCAAGGTCGTTCAAGGTCGAGGTCTTATTTAAGTGATTTATCTTAATACGCTCATCGTCTATATAAGTGTGGAACTAAAGTAGCAATTTTTGGATATTCGTGAGTCCTGATTTTTATTTTATGGATTTTGATAAAATTCGGTGGTTAGAGTTCCCTCTAGAGATGCAAAGAATAGTTGTTTGGCCGGATACCCGATATTCGGCCTGGCCATCGGCCTACCTATTTTTATATTATATATTATACACCGTGTTTTTATTGAATTGCGTTAACTCCGGGGTTTCGGTTAGTACGTTTAAGGAAACTAAATGGCATAGTTAATAAAAAAAAAATACTTTTTTTTTTATAAAAAGTAACGAAATGTTGCATATAGCGTTTTTGTAACACGGGCATTACATTTAACTCAACCAGTCCGGGGAAAACCCGGACACTTTTCATGTAAGGAAGCACATTAAAACTACATGTAAAATTAAAGGTGTTGTTTTTTAAAAATATTATTTTCGGACTCGTCCGGGGAAAAAATGCGATTTATGCCAATTATCCGGGTATGGCGAACTTCGAGATGGCAGCCCTAGTTCCAAGTCATAAAATTACCAGGTAACTTGGCTAAAAGACAATAAAACTGACTATCATCGAATAACTATGTACATATCTGCGACATAAGGCACTGTAACTTAACTGAAGCAAAAAGGCATATCCAACCCCTACTAGGTACTTTCTTGGAACTATGATGAGTCAGAGGATATTTTGAAATGACTGTAGTAGACGACAATATTCAATTGCGTCTGCTCCCGAAAGATGAATAACTTAAATAAATAAATAAATAAATATTATAGGACATTATTACACAAATTGACTAAGTCCCACAGTAAGCTCAATAAGGCTTGTGTTGAGGATACTTAGACAACGATATATATAATATATAAATAATTATAAATACTTAAATACATAGAAAACACCCATGACTCAGGAACAAATATCCATGCTCATCACACGAATAAATGCCCTTACCAGGATTTGAACCCGGGACCATCGGCTTCATAGGCAGGGTCACTACCCACTAGGCCAAACCGGTCGTCAATAACAATAACTACTACAACTTGTACAGCTACATTTCTTTTCTTTTGTTTTCTCTCACATTTCGTAGTTATACACACGCACATATTCATACATACATACTCACATATATACACACATAACCCTCACATAAACACTTTCACTTACATACAACTTACTGAGACCTTTTTAACTGTTTTTGTGCTTAGTTTGATAGTTAGTCATAATAAAAAAATCTAATTTAATTTAGCTTTAACAATAATGTATTCTGTTAAAATGAGAACCGCACCATTTCGATACTTCTCTGAGATTCCCACGTGACAGGCTGAGCCTAGTGTGGGGATCAATGTACTGCTGGTCTTGTAATGCCAAATTCTTGAAATAAATATTATTCTTATTACTCTTATATCACCAAATAACCCAGGTTTAACTACATGGCGAAGTAATATTAATCTAAGATTGTAATAGTACATTTCGATGCTAGTGCGGAAAGTATGTCATTAGGCGAGAGGCAAGACTCGGAACGTGTGAAAAATGACATTTCCGCACGTGTATCGAACGACGTTTTTAATACAGTTGCGAACAAATACTTAGGGTAGATTTCAGTATCATATTCAAACTTAGGGTAGATTTCAGTGACACGCTAATTTTTTACTGCCATCCAACGAGTAGATTTGGTAAAACACGTACAGTTCCAATATTGGCAATCCAATACACATAAATTTAAGAAAGATAAAAGATCCAGCTTTTGTTTAAGATTCAACCAAGTGAAAAAGAAAAATAAATAAATAGGGAAGGGATCAAAATCATCTTAAACCGGTCGCGTATTTTTTTGCATGTTTTTTAATGTTCAGAATATTACATAGAATTATGCAAAACTGAGACAGCAAATTACGTTAAATTATATTGTAAGTAATTCAGCATTAAACAAGCTTTCAACCCATATATATCAATAATAAGTGATCTGTACTTATAGCTTTTTCATCAGTCCAAACCTTTGTGACAAAACTTATGATCTGACTAAGTACATAATGGATATATACAAAGGGTAGGTAGGTATAACGAGCTTAAATCTAAAATAGGCCCGGGCACTGTACCAAGGATGCTGGCGGCATTTCCTCGTTGTATCGCAATGCTGATACGTTGTGCGAGGAAGCCGCCAGCTCGTCGGTCACCAGTTACGTTAACCAGACGCTTCGCGATTTGTGCAAAAAACTTGTGCGCGCTGGGACCCCATAGACTCTTATTATATAGTTACTTAATATTTACCTGTTACACAAAATACTATTGTGTTGTGCACTCGACCGTACAGTAACGTCTGAAAATATGGGTACGTAAAATGTGCCAAAAACGTGTATACATATCTACCTTAATATATGGGCAATAAAGTCGTGTATACATATTTTTGGCACTTCTTTCGTATCGATATTATCAGACATTTTTTTTAATAAATAAATATTATAGGACATTATTACACAAATTGACTAAGTCCCACAGTAAGCTCAATAAGGCTTGTGTTGAGGGTACTTAGACAACGATATATATAATATATAAATATGTATAAATACTTAAATACAAAAAAAAGAAGCGCTGTGGTGGCCTAGCGGTAAGAGCGTGCGACTTGCAATCCGGAGGTCGCGGGTTCAAACCCCGGCTCGTACCAATGAGTTTTTCGGAACTTATATACGAAATATCATTTGATATTTACCAGTCGCTTTTCGGTAACAGTTTTAAGGAAAACATCGTGAGGAAACCGGACTAATCCCAACAAGGCCTAGTTTACCCTCTGGGTTGGAAGGGCAGATGGCAATCGCTTTCGTAAAAATTAGTGCCTACGCCAAATCTTGGGATTAGTTGTCAAGCGGACCCCAGGCTCCCATGAGCCGTGGCAAAATGCCGGGACAACGCGAGGAAGAAGAAGAAGACTTAAAACACCCATGACTCAGGAACAAATATCCATGCTCATCACACAAATACATGCCCTTACCAGGATTTGAACCCGGGACCATCAGCTTCGTAGGCAGGGTCACTACCCAAACCAAACCGGTCGTCGAAAGACATGACCGTACATAATGAAATTTTTAATATGTTATCTAATACACAACGTCATTAAAAAAATACAACCAACACACAAACAGGAAATATGTGACCGCGTTATACTTGTATTATAATCAATGCCCATTCACGACGGAAACATCAATGAACGAACCCCGACGTTCTTATTCAACTTCCGTTCTGCCCGTCCTTGTCACTATACGCCCGAATGCGGGAGTGTGAGCGGGACAGCGAACATTCGCGATTCAGGCTGCAAGCGAAACAATTCATTGTGAAAGTGCGAGATCAAAGGAAAAGCGTATTAAGTATCGGATGGTGAATTGGGTGTTTGTTGTATAGTTTAACGGATTTTTGCAGATGTTTTTAAAAAATTGAGTCTCTTTATTTTGCCACTTTTTTGTGACTTTTTTGCTACTTTTTTAGGGTTCCGTACCCAAAGGGTCAAACGGCACCCTATTACTGAGACTTCGCTGTCCGTCCGTCTGTCACCAGGCTGTATCTCATGAACCGTGATAGCTAGACAGTTGAAATTTTCACAGATGATGTATTTCTGTGGCCGCTATAACAACAAATACTAAAAACAGAATAAAATAAATATTTAAGGGGGCTCCCATACAACAAACATAATTTTATTGCCGTTTTTATTAGTAATGGTATGGAACCCTTCGTGCGCGAGTCGGACTCGCACTTGCCCGGTTTTTTTTATATCTAGTCAAGGTCACGAGCCCTTTTCATCCTTATAGGAGGAGAATTGGTCCCAAAATTTCCATACATTTTTAAAACTTTCCTATTTGTTACCGCCATACAAAATATATGGGGAAATGGTAACATAACAGGAAAAAAACTGAGACATTTAGGATCGCATTAGGATCGAAAAAGCTCGTGATTCTGTTCTGAGTAGAAAATAATACAAAATTTATGAAAAAATACAAAATTGAAAATGGCATTATTTTAAGAAATATTTATTTTTAGTAATTATGTAGTTGCAATATAGCGCTGAGCATTATACAGTGTGTCCCTAGCCATTGGACAAAAATGCTCTAACGATAATATTTTTTTTATTAGAACAAAGGATAAAAACATCATACCTCAAAAGCTAGTTTATTATTTATTTACTTTTGAGGTCAGAATGACAATACCATGAAGTTAATTAAATATACATTTGGTAGGAATACATAGTCTCCAAAATCCCAATGTCCTTTTAAAAGGACAAGTTCAAATAAAATTTAGTATTCTAACAGAATAAAGAAAAACGACTCTGCTCTAGTAAGGTACGCATTTAGCTAAATGATTTAAACACACCAATATCAATTCCACATGTACTGAGCAAAACACATGTCAGCCAACTTACACCAAATAGTTTTAAAACAAGTCAATAATTAACACGTAAATGAAATAATTATGCGAGTTGGTTGTAAACGCTCGTTAACAAGCACATTTCGTTTCATTCACCGCTCTAGTTCAGACTTCAAGGCGATTATGAATGAGCATTACTTTATTACGCAACGGCACAAAGTACTCACAATCCTTAAGGACTTAAGCCGTTTTTCTATTAAGACGGTTAAATCCCGCGGTAAAATAGCATGAGAAAGTCGCTCTAGCATATAAAAATACCCTCCCTCGCTTCATTCACTTCCTGTGTTATTATTCCCATTGCTCAGTTACTTCACACTCGTATGAAACTAGCGTAAATTGGACTGTAATTCGTTGAAAATATACCTACAGTTAGAAACCAGTTTACATTGGTTGGCGTGTGCAATAATAGCCCTGAACGCCCGGCCGAATGGCGTCCGAAAAGGTCGCTCGCTGCCTTTTTAAAAACATGCTGTTGTCACGTTTTTAAATATAGAACATTTTGAACAGTTACTTTCGCAACTTCCTATAATTTCACTCACGGAATTCGGAAAGTAAACTTTATGATGCTTTAAAGAAGGTTGCTTTTTATTAAATGGAAATGAGCAATTTGCTAGATTGAATAGAGTATTGGCTGGTAGTTATTTTGTATGAATGTACTCAGGGCCGATGTCGCGATTCATTCATGGTTTGGGCGTGAAGGCGCCGATTTCACAATAAAAATCGGGTGTATTTTGGTTTCATCTATTTGTTTAAAGACTACTAGTATGATCAAACTAAATTTTTAAAGGGATATTAATATTAAAAAAGCACTAATAAATTAATAATTGAAAATTTAAATGAAAACGTACCTATTTAGGTTGGCTGTTTAATATATTTAATTTTTTTCTAGAATAATCATAAGTTTGTTATATATACCATAGATTTATAACTAACCTAGATGCCTAGTCTGTACATCCCTAGTGAAGCCATTTCGAGTACGACATTATGTCGCCCTCGTGTCATCGTATCCGAACGGCCCTCGCAGTACTCAAGGTCGAGTTGGTTTGTGTACACCTCCCGGTTATAAATTAAAAAATACAAGAAAGATGGTTGTTTGTGCGGTGAATTGGTGTCACAACACATCAGTGAATAAAAACAAACCGCCTGATATAACATTTCATGCGTAAGTATCCAGTTTAATGTGATATTTTTACGTAATTGTAAATACAAAAATCCAAATTTTCGTCAGCCGCCATTACTTATAAATGTTGCCAGGTGATATGAATCTTTTTTCCTCGAAATGAGGCATGACGATTACATTGATAAAATTAATATGCTTACTTTAAGTTCCTTGTATGACTATAGAAAATATTCTTTTTTAGTTTTTCATTCTTTTATTTCAAATTATGTTTTGTCTTTTATAAAATTACAGTTTAAATTCATATTTTTATTTTGTGTGATATTCGTTTTAGATTTCCGACTGATCCGCTTCTGTCTGCGAGATGGACGGAAAAAATTAGATTAAATAGGAACGATGCAATATGGAAACCGACTAAACATAGTCGAATATGCTCTCGCCATTTTGATGAGCAAGTAAAGTAAATTTTATTTGTGGAACACAGGTGTTACAGTTAAGGTCTGTAAAAATGAAACGCAACTGTCACTGTCGCACTTATATGGAAGACTGATAGAGAGACACAAAGCGTTTCGTTGTTCGAAGCAATAGCGATTGCCACCTTGGCTAGGCCTGCAGGTACAATTACTAGTACTGACGATAAATAGTTATTTGTTTTACAAGTGGAAAAGTTGTTGTTTAACCGCTCGTGCTAATATTGCTACTCGAGCTAAATAAAGATCCAAAATGTCTAAAAATGGAATCTTGAGCGTTGCGAGGGTTTCAAGTTACGAGAGTTAAACAAATTTTGCCCCAAGTGAAACACAAAACTTTTCACCACACTAACCCGAAGAAAATATTAGTCAAATAAAATCAAACCAAATCAAATCCAAATGATCGTCATTAAATATTTATCATTTAAAATCATTATTCCAAAGTCAATTCTACCAGCTATTATCTGTGCACATTTGTAAAATAAAAAAATAAACGTTTTTTTATTTAAACATTATTTCACAAAGTACAGAAATGCAAAGTCCTTAAAAGAAACCTTGAAAGCTTTTGCTACAAATTTAATATCTACATACACACTCCCAAATGATTGATAGCCAAGTATAAGGATGTGGTTAAAATCCATCTACTTTAAGGGGAATAAATGAACTCTGGCAACCCGTTTTTGTATATATGTGTGTGTCGCTGAGCGTAAGACACGAGCGTCGCACGCACACATCGATCGAGTTTCGGCTTCACTTTTGGCAGATTAGCCTTATGAGGACTAACTGTCTATGTGTGATAGGTCAGTGATATATACCTATTTCCTACGCAGTTCTTTATATCCCAGATACTTAAATTAAATGACAGATCTATCAGACAAACAGACTTTTTTCTCCGCCAAAACCTTACCAAAGTTAACGAAATTATCTGTACCCCTAGTGTAAATAAATTCGATTTCGAAACGTGACGTACGTGTTTGCGTTTAGTCTCATTTTGTATTGGATTTAGAAAGAGCGCGCCAAGCGGGACGTTTTGGAAACTCAAAATCCTATACAAAATGAGACTTAACGCAAACGCGTTCGTCACGTTATGATGTCGATCAAATTTACACTAGGGGTACAGATCTATAATGATATATAATGAGATTATCTGTGTCAAACTGTTTTGCTTTTAAGGCTAATCGATGTCAGTTTTGAATACCATGTTTGTTGCGGCCTTATAAACTAGGCCGTTTTTTCGAATATTTGAAGTGCACTAGCGCCTTAAGTTACAAAACGTGGCTGTGACATAAACGAACAGACAGACAGACATGACGAATCTATAAGGGTTCCGTTTTTTGCCATTTGGCTACGGAACCCTATAAATATCAAAAAAAGCAAAACAGTCCGACACAGATATTAATAATAAAATAAAGACAGTTTATTATTCAAGTAGGCATATAACAATGCGCTTATAAATTAATTAATAATAATAATCTATGTTGAAAAAAGCGGCCAAGTGCGAGTCGGACTCGCCCATTAAGGGTTCCGTACCATTTATGAGGTATTAAAAAAAACTACTTACTAGATCTGGTTCAAACCAATTTTCGGTGGAAGTTTGCATGGTAATGTATATCATATTTTTTTTTAGATTTTTCATTCTGTTATTTTAGAAGTTACAGGGGGGGGGGGGGGGGGTCACACATTTTTTCACTTTGGAAGTGTCTCTCGCGCAAACTATTCACTTTAGAAAAAAATTATATTAGAAACCTCAATATCATTTTTAAAGACCTATCCATAGATACCCCACACGTATGGGTTTGATGAAAAAAGATTTTTTGAGTTTCGGTTCTAAGTATGGGGAACCCCCAAAATTTATTGTTTTTTTTTCTATTTTTGTGTATACATTATAATGCGGTTCATAGAATACATCTACTTACCAAGTTTGAACAGTATAGCTTTTATAGTTTCGGAAAAAAGTGGCTGTGACAGAATCGGACAGACAGACGGACATGACGAATCTATAAGGGTTCCGTTTTTTGCCATTTGGCTACGGAACCCTAAAAATCATTGCTCTAGCTTCAAAACCCACGGGAGGAAACAATCGAGTACGTTTGTATGGAGAAATGACTACTGTTGCCTCTTAAGCATTAAATTTCAATAAAAACTTGGTTTTGATGTTCATTTCAAAAACTATAAGCGATATTACTTTTACAATGTAAAAAAAAAAAAAATGTTTTGAAGTCCCTGTACACGTGACAGACAAGAAGATGCCTGACACCTTCCCTGCTTCGATCTGTAATTAACTATGTATTCTTTTATTTTCAATGGAACTAAAGGTCTGTTTGTTATCACTTAAGGTTATATATATAAATATGTAACTGTTTGTTTCCTAAATAAATTAAAAAAAAACTTTGATTCCTATAAAGATTTTATGCTTAATTGTCGTCAAAAGCTAACAGCGATTAAGTTTTCTTAAATACTTACGCTCATTACTAAATAATAAATAAATAAATAAATATTATAGGACATTTTATTACATAAATTGACTAAGTTCCACAGTAAGCTCAATAAGGCTTGTGTTGAGGGTACTTAGACAACGATATATATAATATATAAATATATATAAATACTTTAATACATAGAAAACACCCATGACTCAGGAACAAATATCCATGCTCAACACACGAATAAATGCCCTTACCAGGATTTGAACCCGGGACCATCAGCTTCGTAGGCAGGGTCACTACCCACTAGACCAAACCGGTCGTCAATTACGTACACTATTTTCTTAAAACTCCCTTATGCCTAGTTTAAATAAAGTATGAATCTTACCGTCGGCCTATGATGGTTTTGTCATTATATCATTAATCATTTAATGCTTGGATTGGCGATTATCTGATAAGTGACTTAATTCGGTATAAAGTCGCGAGGGTAACCTATAATTGACTAATGATAGCGCGACATATTTTGAGGTTTTGAAAAATGAATTTTAAACTCTATGCCTTAAGGCGTATTTTAAAGAATAGATGATTAAATCACATTCTACCACTTATCTTCATATGACATTAACAGTTAAAAATTATCCATGGTTTGTGCTTTTGAAAAATAAATTGTAAACAAGTATACTTAAAGCGTATTTTAATGAATAGTTGGTTAAATGACATATTACCACTTATCCACATTTGACATTGATAGTTAAAAGTTATCCATGATTTAAGAGTTTGCAAAATAGATTCTTATTGTGTTTAATTAAGACGTCTTTTAATAAATAGTTGGCTTAATGATAAGTTGTGTCTACAATTCATACATAGCAAATGGGGAATCATTGCTCGCTTAGATTTGAAGGCACGTTTTAAGGTTTGAAAGACAGGCAAATGTAGTGAAGCGTGTAAGGTGTTCAAAATTAAGCGTGTAGATCATTTCCAACATTTCACACGATGAGTTACTTTTGGTACGGACTGTGCCTATTGAGTGAAATTAACGTAAGGCGGTCTTCACACTGGCGTTGCACCGCATTCAATTGCGATGTGGATGATTTAGTATACGGCAGAGTTCGCTATAGTTTTCCTTCAATAGTTTTTCGCCCGGAACTGAGAACTCGCGGTTTGCCAAAAATTATGTATAGCGATTGCATTTGTTGCACCTACTTACTCGGAAAATGATAAACTCTGGTACAGCAACTTGGTCAGTAGAAAAAAGGCGGTAAATTTTTAAAAATATAGGCGCAAAGGGTCTCCCATATAAAATTTAAACTTTGCGCCTTTTTCTACTGCCAAACTGGGTGTGTTTGAGTATAGTTTCAAGTCACCATAGAGATTTAAAAAGACCGTATCTGTGGTAAACGGTTACGTTTCTTGTCAAATGACTATATTATGTAATTTTGAATTCGTTTATCTTGCTAATTATGTAAAATGGTACATTTAAAAACAATATCAAAAACGTGTAAGCCGGGCTTTTTCATTTGATACCGCCGACCACACTTTCTTGCAAACAAGTTGACTAGAATAGCAATAAGACCCCTCACAAATAGCTTTTGGGTTTCTAGGCTCTTACATAGCTCCAGAACCCCTTGATTGAGCCTGCTCATAATTTAATTTAAATTAGTACAAAACTAAAGTTATTGCATAACAAGCTATCCTCTGAGAGCTCTTAAAAAAAAAATGTCGAGACCTGCCAATAGCCAGTCGTGTGTTCCAAGTTGAATGTATGATTTTTTGTCATATTATTTGGTCCCAACATGGTTCGAAAGTTAGAGGGAGGGACTCTTCTTTTTTCTTTCTTATATCTATTATAATATTATCTTTATCTAAAAATGGTCATGAAAGACCCATATTTGTTTTAAAAAATCCTATCTAATGACAGCCCACACCGTAAGTTAAACACTACGGTTTAACTAACTCACGTTATTTTTGACACTTGTGCGACATGTTTCGGAGAACCTATTAGGTCTTCATTTTCAATCATGTCTAGTTCATGTGAGCATTCACGCTAGTCATATTTCTTTTTTGCTAAAGTTAGACTCACAACCGTTTAAATTCGATCCCATGCCGTGCTTATTGTTAGCTTGGCTCAGTTAACTATGAACTGCAACATCCTATGTATACCTTATATTTCGTAAATGAATGACTTATGACGTCACAAAGTTTATGACTTCCCCTCCCTCTAGTTACAACATGTCACATTTTCTTGACCCCCTCTCTCCCCCTTAACGTGTGATCTAATTAATGGATGACCTCTTGGGGCTAGTCCGGTTTCCTCAGAATGTTTTCAGGAAGGTAGTGTTAATGAACATAACAAAATAAAATAATACTAGGCGAAATATTTATTTATTAATAGGGCACGCTTCTCTGCATGTAATGCATCCCTCGAGCAGCGCCCCCTTCCATTTCCGCTTCAGGTTCGCCTTTTATTGGAAGATTTCTGGAAAAAAGAAAAACCTATTATACCTATAAAGTAAAATAATCAAAAAAACTTTTTACAAACCGACTTCAAAAAGGATAAAATAAAATATTATACTTTTTTGAGTATATGCATTACCAACTAATATGTTTGAAGTCGGTGCCTTATCGTCAGTTTATATTAAAATTTCTGATCACAATATCATATTGTTGCATTAAAACTACTTTGATTAAGCTAATCGCAAGATATAAGGTAATTGCAGCAAAAACAATTAGAAGTCTCACAAGTTATTTTCTCAACACATTATGACGTTAAGATTTTATAATTAAGTGAATAGTTAAAAAAAATATTCATATTGTCCATTTCTGCCTGAAACACAAGGAATCCTAATTAAGGTATTTGTAAACCACTTTTCTCTAATAACAATTCTTAGTCTTTAAGAGCAACCAACGTAGGTACAATACTTTTGCAATGGATATGGTAGGCAGCTGCCCCCAGTCTCCCATTTAAAAAAATCCATGTACATGGGTATGTGTTCGGTCACCGCAGAGAAAATTTGAGGAGTGGAGCCCTAAACATGGTAGGTAAACCTAAATTTAATTTATTCATAAAGTGTCCAATGTCCATGCAATTTTGCAGATACATCACGTAAAACTAACAGGTGACTTGCATGGAACGACTCTGGGTATCTATGTACCTAATCGCGGAAAACGTCAAACATTTCACAAATATTTATACTTAAAATATTATAACAACGGTTATATGTATATGTAATCTCTTAATATTTTAGAAATTACAAAATAGTATTTGACTACCTATTTGTATCCGATTTAGCAGAATGAATGATAGATGAGTTGTAACAAAACGTACTAATCCCGATTCAAAGTAATCCCCATTGGTGTTGTTCAGGGATTACTTTGGCGATCTTACGGTTTACAAGAAAATATCGATTCTGTCCATCCATTCGATTTATTCTAAAATTTCTAATTATGATTTTGCAGTTATTACATACCAACTGAACGTTTAGCGAATGAATTCCTTTTCTGTTTAGAAACTGTACGCCATGCGGTAAAGGTTATGGAAATATTTTTACTTGGGTGCAGTCTACTGTGCCTAAAATGCTAGCAACCCCATATGCCTCCTGAACACCTCTCATTTTCTGGGAAGACTATCCAAGTGTCCTTGAGTCTGTAAACAATCCAACACTTTCATGATTTGATACTTTAGCTACACGTAGCATTGAATAATACTTACATAAATACATATGTAAGAGTGGTAAAGAAGTTGCATATAATAACAAAAATAAGGTATGATTCTGCATTGAAATATTTAGGTAGAAACACTTCAAATACAAATACCACAAAAATCCACATTCAAACCTCATTTGTACTTCATGGCCCCTAAAAAACTACGTAAGAAAATAAATATAAATATTTTGTTACTGACTGCGTCTTTTTGCCTTCATATGTCTCACTGCACATCCATACTCGTGTTTTTTTACCTTCTTATCTCCGGTGTCAGTGGTATTCTGTACCAAAATGGACATACCTTCTATTCACCACAATTACAAATTGATCCAAGTACCGGCTGACGGTAGACTGAGCAATGGACAAGCCATGGTCTTGTCCAGTTCCCCGTTAGTAACTACCGTCAGCCAATAGGTGCAGTGATGTTAAAACCTAAAACAAAGACTTGTAAGTAGGTATATCATTATGAAATAATGATTATGATCAAGGTGGTAAAGGTAACGGGAATGATTTGAGGAATAGTGCAACATTATATCTTTACTTTAAGATGTGCCGGCAATCCATCGCCATGTTGAGGCTTGAGGTCAGCGTCAAGTTCAGCACACATAGAGTGCTAATTCTTTCCGCATCCTATATATGCGCCATAACTCCTCGTCGGGCTTATCAAACGGGTTGCATGCATCCCTTATGGCCCGGCGTTGAAGTTTTCTGTCTTGTTTTTCTTCGATATCAGCAGCTGCCAAGAAGAAATGATATCTTGCCATCCCTGAAAAATGTATTGATAATGTTATATGTAAATAAATGAGTTTGATTGTATATATAATGAAAAACACAGATACTTACTGATATTTAACTCCAAAAATTTGTATTTTGCACCATTTATATAGCACAAGAGCACTTATCGTGACCCAGTGAGCACTAGGATAAAATAATCAAAGTCTAGCCGTCAAAACTCGATTATATATTTAATTATTCAACAAACGTTGCCATTTACCGTCTATCGCTGTCAAAAGTAGACAAAACGGTATAAATGCTATAAAACGATATAAATCTAGACAAGTGTCATTTATATCATTTAACTTATCCACTTATCAACTAAGTTTAAGTCAGAAATTTAGACAAATGACAAATTATCCACCGACCATGTTATGCAGTAAATCATTTAACATCTATCGCTGTCAAAAGTGGAAAAGACGTCAAATCAATAAAAACTGGATAAAATGTTAGTTAAATTATCATTTATACAGCCATATCATTTATAAAATCGACCATAATAGCCCTGCTGCAGGGCTAATTGCCACTAATACGTATTATTTCAAACGTCTTCAACGAATGAATGACGTCACATTGACAGTTTAAATTCCCACGCCGAAGGAGCGGAATGAATGAACGAAACGTAAGGGAAAGAAAGGGGCGACTTCCGGCGCGTATGGCGGTGGCGTCACTTCCGGCGGATGCGAGCAATCAATTATTATTTCCTCTTTATGTTTCCGGTGCAGTTGCATTTTGTCGCTGTAAAAAATGTTTTTATAGTTATATTTAGTTTCACCTGCCTATTGGCGGCATGCATTGCGTGCAATCCTGGGTCGAAATTATTTTCAATGTCTTGTTTTGGACCACTCTGTCACGTTTGCACTTCTGTATTTTATCAAATAAATAAATAAAAAACCGGGCAAGTGCGAGTTGGACTCGCGCACGAAGGTTTCCGTACCATTATTTATAAAAACGGCAAAAAAATTATGTTTGTTGTATGGGAGCCCCCCTTAAATATTTATTTTATTCTGTTTTTAGTTTTTGTTGTTATAGCGGCAACAAAAATACATCATCTGTAAAAATTTCAACTGTCTAGCTATCACGCTTCATAAGATACAGCCTGGTGACAGACGGACGGACGGACGAACGGACAGCGAAGTCTCAGTAATAGGGTCCCGTTTGACCCTTTGGGTGCGGAACCCTAAAAAGGCGAGTGCTATTGCATGTCTTTTTAGCTATTACATTTACTATGAGAAAAATTAAAAACTAAATTTCATCTCACACAAAAAACTACACTCCGTCACATTTTTTTGGACAAAAACAAGGCAACGAAAAGAATTGTTACTATCCTGTCTTATTATTTTAGTCATTAGTTAAATTAGACTCATTTTAATACCTAGGAGTATTCTAGGGTTATGTGGGGTATAGCAGGGGCCAATTTCTCGAACGGCTAATATCATTAGTATGTTGCCATGGTATTAACCCATACGATTTGACAGTTCATGGACTAATATAAATACATGGAAGAATTCATATAAAAAAAAATGTTACGGAAAAACCCTGGGGCCCCTTTATTCGAACGGTATTAGCCTATGGAAGGTATAGGCAAGGAACAGAATCTCCATATACCAAAAAGTGTCCAACAAAAAACCATAAATAGGTGGCGCTACAAAACCTAGAACACTTGAGAAAAAATCAAATCATAGACGGCGCACTTCACTCCGTCAATAACGCCTAGGTTCTTAGCTACTCTAGCGCTACTCTGGAGAGATTTGGAACTATTATTTATAGCTGACAGCTGGACACTTTTGCAACAGTTCTGCCTAAGTAGATTCTGTTCCTTGCCTCTACCTTCCATAGGCTAATACGTTCGAATAAAGGGGCCCCAGGGTTTTTTCCGTAACAATTTTTTTTGAGGTTTATTTTTTAACTATAGGTGATGATGGTACCAAATAGTGTTATTAGTGATGTTATAAGTATTATAGCACACAAAATCCCTTGCCCAGGCCTAGTAACATGCGACAGTGCTATCTCATTTACTCCGATACGAATAGACAGTGTGCGCGCTTTAGGTATTGACAGCCTCTTAAGCAAACTTTGCTACCGAGTGAATCATTAAACCAACAAAATTAACTGTAAAACATTAGAAAATAAATCCAATTGAAATTGCATTATAGACAAAAATCACGAACATAGGTCTAAAACGCATTTTAACAATTTGCTACAAAACACAAAAGCTATAACTATGAAAATTGCTTCTAAAAATTGACAGTTTTATTTTTAAGAGAAGTCATCCATTCGACCACGAACCTACGGGGCCTTATATTTACTATCTTATTAACGACCTAAACTTAAAGACTTAGGACGAAATTACAATATCCTTCAAATCAGATTAAGAAAAAATTAGACGTGAATACATAGTGTGCTCTTTGTCACACTTAACTACGGCGGGTAGGTGTGACAGAGAGCACAATACATATTCGCGTGCAGTGTTTTATTTTACTATACCACACTGTAAGAAAGACAGTATCCGAGTCAAGCGAAAACAAACCCTAAGTCAAGTATGTAAAGTCGTAAGTAGATCGTAGTATAGTAGTAGGAAATTATGAATGAACGAGTGTGATAACCCGATAACAGTGCAGACGATTGCATTGAAATGAGGGTAAAAAGGCTAATGAAGGACTAATGTTATTAGGACTGGCCAGTGAAAGTTGTATAATATTTATATGTTTATTTTATTTTATTGTGTTGGGAAACGCTGGTGGCCTAGCGGTAAGAGCGTGTGTCTTTCAATCCGGAGGTCGCCGGTCGCTGGTTCAAACTCCGGCTCGTACCAATGAGTTTTTCGGAACTTATGTACGAAATATCGTTTAATATTTACCAGTCGCTTTTCGAAAGAAAACATCGTGAGGAAACCAGACTATCCCAATTAGGCCTAGTTTACCCTCTGGGTTGGAAGGTAAGATGGCAGTCGCTTTCATAAAACTAGTCTACGCCAATTCTGGGGAGTTGTCAAGCGGACCCCAGGCTCCCATGAGCCGTGGCAAAATGCCGGGACAACGCGAGGAAAATTATTGTGTTGGGAAACCAATAACACAATATAGAGACGGACCAAGCTAACTTGGCGGCGAATTTTATAGCCCAAACGGTGCAAGTGTTATTTTAAACGTCATACTTCTATGAAATTACGTCGTTAAAGTATTAAGACACTTGCACAGTCTGGGCTGCCATCTTAGCACCGTCAAACGGGGGAATTATAGACAGGTTTCAAGTTCGCAGGCAAGAAAAAACATATTAATTATTGCATTAACAATTTGATTGCTGTTCGTGTCCCTAGTTATATTTTGCCTTTTACGTGTCATATAAACATATATGTATATGTTTAGTTTATTTTATTGTATTTTTTATGTGCTTGTTCCAAGTTAGGAAATGGAGTGGGGTAAGCTCAGACACCAGGGTTTTGGTGAACTTTATCGTAGTTATACGGCTAATATATGATCATGGGACTATTTAGACGTTTTAAATACAGCTACTAAGCAAGTTGAGTAAGGCCGCGTTCACATTGAACACGTTTATTGGGACAAAATCGACATGACAAAATATAATCGCCACGAAAATGTTCTAACATCTTAAAAATGAAATAAAAAAAGGTTTGTAGTTAATCTGTATTTATTTATTTCTTAGGTATCTTTAGCATCGCAGTTATTAATCTAACTACCTATATCGGTGAAAAACTGTCTAAATCGTGCCTAAAAAAATTATCAACATCACCAGAAATAATCATTTTCTAAAAATGCAACATTTTAAAACTTAAATTTATACAACATATAAGTCATTAAATTACCTACATTCTTATTTTGGTAAAAAAAAAATAGCGAAAACGTCTCAGAAAAAAATAAAATAAACATGTCCAAAATTTGCCAATTTTTGAGTTACTAATTTACTCAAACTCAATTAATTGAAAAAAAAAAATACTTTACTTTTAACCTAGGTATTAAACACTTGCAACATAATCATTCTTAATCTGTAAGTACCTGTTAGATACCTTTTACTTATCTTAGAAAAAAAAATGGAAATGTTCATTTTCTAGCATTATAAACATCTTTAAACTTACTTTAAACGAAGAGATCAATATGTAATCACATTATTTATGCTTTATAGGAACTAGAATATAAACATTTTCAAACTACTGCCCAACTTGGGCCAATAAAATATATCAAAAAAATCAACAGTAAGTACCCAGCTGTTTTTTATCGTAATCGCCATATGACCTTTTTCCTATGGCTCTTATATATTTCCGAGGCATTTTTTTAACTATCTGAAAAAAAAAGGTACCAATGTAAAAAAATTGTTGCACATACATTGGAACTTTGAAAGTTGGGTCTACTTGGGACACATCGGGGTAACTTTAGACAAAATCTTATTAACCCCAGCATGAACGCACCTTTACTAAATCGTGTTTTTTTTTCGTAAAGGTTGGAGCGAAAAAGTGAGGGTAGGCGCACGGATATACACATTGAGAAAAGTAGTATACAAAAGTCGTGACACACACTGTTTTACATCACAAATATATCACCAGTTTTCAAGCACTCAGAAAGTATTTTTTCATGAGAAATTGTGATATAAGCAATTAAATTTTACGGTACCTGTACGAATGTGATGTTGCTGCGGGCGAGTTGACAGAAAACTGACAGGTGTATCACTAACAGTGTTGCAAGTATAAGGAATCAAATTTCTTACGACGTTTTGTCTCATTTTCTGCACTAGTCTATAATTCCCTCGTTTGACGGTATGTATGTAAGCCACAACCATGCACAGTGTAGGGTTCCTAGTTACTATTCTGTCAGAATGAGCATAAGGGAGTACCTTCGCAAAGCGCTTTGTACGTCTTTTTACTAAGAAAAGAAGATTTTACAATAGTGCGAAAACGGCTGGACCGATCATGTTCGCAATAGTTTTCATTGAAAGTACTTGTAAAGCTTTTTTATAGATTTTTTTCATATTTTTGGACCCATGGTTCAAAAGTTAGAAGGGGTTTTTTTTTTACGGAGCGATTATTTACGACAATACTTACTTTATCAATAAATTGTTATTGAAGACCCGTATTCGTTTTAAAAGACCTATCGAACGATACCCCACACCATTGGGTTAAAGCGATTTTTTCTAGTTTTTATTTTTTGATTTGCCACGCATGATATATGTATCCATGCCAAATTACAGCTTTCTAGCACTAACGATCACAGAGCAAAGCCGCGGGCGGACGGACATGGCGAAACAAAGGGTTCCTTTCCTAGTTGACTACGGAACCCTAAAAACCATAAACAAAAATCTCTCTCAAAACCAAATCTTTGGCATAGCGTTCACAGGTAACACAAGTTTTTACCGACGCCGACGCCGAACATATGTCGCACGAAAAAAGTGAATGAATGACCGAATGGCAAGAGCGATTGATAAAAATTGGCTGAATGAAAACATCTGCCGCCAGGTGTGGGCACAAAGGTGGTTTAAGTCGGTTTTAGTGAGTTTGTAGGTTGCTATACACGACATGTGTTTGATGGGTACTTGCAGCTGTAGTAATAGTACATTACTCGTATTTTTCGAAATTGTTGGACTTGGGAAAGTAGAGCAGTTAAAAGTGTTTTTTTAGAATTATTAATTACAGATTGCTTGCGACGGCTAATATTGGACTGGCCCGGCCACGTCTCGTCTATCGCATTTATCCGGATAGGTAAAGATCTTCGTAACACGAAACCGTCACAAAAATCGATTATAAATCGAATTGCACGTAGATACTGCATGAAACATCGCAGTGTACAACACTAGTGGCTTAAAATCGACAGAATATGAGAAAATCCCTCCTACCATGCAACTAAACGATGTACGAGAGTATCGTTTGTTTGCTGTCCATTGCGACCAACAAATAAAATGCCTTCAGTGATGCATCAAATATAAGCCGTAATGGATGGCGTACTTCGTAAAGACACTATCTTTTGACTATCTTGGTAGAAACATCACGACATCATTACAAATTGAAAATAAATTATTTTAAATTAAATAAGGCGATCATTTAATACCAAAATTACTTACTTATGAAAAGAAATGTCACCTTTCACACGACTAACCACTCTCGTCGTATTCGCACAGTTAATTATGCTACAATGAGGCATTTTATTGCGTGGCAAAAAAAAGAAAGGTAAAGGTTCAATGCGATACTTATGCAATATAGATTAAATATACTTATGCCTATACCGGTTTAAGTATAGTTGAGGAATTTGATTTCTGTGATTTGATTACTATGACAAGGTGATAGAGTAGACCAGATAACGAATTTTCACTGCGCACTGTATCGTACCAAATTTCTTAAAAAATAATGACGTTTATTGTGTCACGCCACACTTTGCAACGTCAAAATTGGTGGAAAGTTAGCTTAAAAGACGAACTCTAATATTTGCCATCCCCGCAATTTGCGAATTTCGGTTTTCGAGGTAGGCCTCCTGATCCTTTCGGACATTCTCGGCTCCGTCCCGCTCAGCATTGCTACGAACAATTATTAGGGTCGGCACAACTTGACGTCCCTTTACACATCACAGATAAGATAATCACTTGAATTCTGACAACCCTAGAGGGACACTGCCATATATTCGAAGGAGCATGATTCGTCCCTGAATCGCAGTCAAACTTCCGTTTTGTAGGAAGTTTCTTTTCTGTACGGTAGTACTTTTAATACTTATTCTGTGCCACAGACACAGATGATCAAGTGAAACAGTCTTACACTCACAGTAGCCCATTGAACCAACTTATTAATTAAGCGTTTAATCAGAGGTGGGAGCGTTCCCACGCTGCGCCGGAAGACCCCCCCCCCCCCCCTTCGGCCCCCGCGCTAAGCCCCGCGCATGCACGTCGCTCACGTACTGAATGTCTCAGCTGTTGTGAATGGTGCTATTTGGTCTTTGGTCTTTAGTGTCTATGATGGATGTCATATGAATAATTCTACTATAAATACACAAAATCATTACCGCACCCGAAACCTGGGAATGATAAAAAAAAGTCATTTATTATCGCAAAAAAAAATACAGTAAGAAATAACCAAAAAAAAGAAACAAGCACAATGCGGGGCAGTAGGGTGTATTTCATGTGTTTATAACTTTGTAATCTTTGTTTATTATAAGTCAGTGGAAAAAAGCGGCATTAAAAAAAAAAATAGGCGCGAAAGGAAAATTTTAATTTCGCGCTTTTTTCTACTGACAAGGTTGTTTGATAGGCTTAACAGGCTATATATAGTTATCAAGCTACGAATTAAAATAGGTGTCCTATTTTCAATTTTTTTTTATTTGTGGTAAAATTGTATGAAAATACAATTTCGAGCCGTCATCATGATGTATCATCTTAGGTACTGTAACAGTTTTTGATCAAAATTCGTATTCTCATACAACAAACTAAATAAATAAAACTAAACACACACTAACCAGCAAACGTTTGTGAATATAAAACACCTTATTATTTCGAATCTCATTCATCTGTCGGACCGGCCATAAGACACGTATTGCAAAACCATGAATGGACTCAAAATAACCATTCATCCATTCATTCAATGCTTCCTTCCGCTCCCTTTAGTTAAACCGGAAGGAACTTTTTGCATACTTTTAAGCGGTCATTCGCGGACGGTCTAGAACGCAAAATGACTACTGTAATATTTTGTCTATATCGCTATTAGTCTACATCGCAAACGGTCTAGAACGCAAAATGACCACAACATTTTATATAGGTAGGTTAGGTATCTTCAAATGGCCGAAGGCCAAACAGTACAGAATAGGAGCCCCGCCGAAGCGGGGCTCCGTCGACGTCGCTATAAGTTAAGATAAAACGGAAAAAAATATGTGGGCATTTTGCGTTCTAGACCGTCCGCGAATAACCCCTTTTAAGTCCCTTCTTTGCCTCATTTTCGACCCGTTGCGCGTTGTCGTTACTTTATGGTACAATTTTATTATATTTGTATTACTAGTCATGATATTTTAAAGCTATAGTTCGTGTCATCCACGATGACGTGCAGTTTGTTAAATCTAACCTTTAACAACATGACTGTACGAGTCAAGGCATGCGTGTTCGTGAATGACACGATCTATATTGACGTTAAAACAATAATTTAGACAGAAAAATGAAATTAAATTGTTGAACCGAATCGAAGCTTAGACGGACGAAAGCAAATTAAACCATAGAGTCTTACATCTCTGTTATATATAAATAAATAAATAATAATAAATAAATATTATGGGACATTATTACACAAATTGACTAAGTCCCACAGTAAGCTCAATAAGGCTTGTGTTGAGGGTACTTAGACAATGATATATATAATATATAAATATTAATAAATACATAAATACATAGAAAACACCCATGACTCAGGAACAAACAATCGAGTTCTTTTCTGTCGGGTTTAATTAACACCGTGTATAAACACCTTGGACCAATTATATAAGAACTTAAATACATAGAAAACACCCAATAATCAGTAATAAATATCCGTGCTCATCACACGAATAAATGCCCGTACCAGGATTTGAACCCGGGACCATCGGCTTCGTAGGCAGGGTCACTACCTACTAGGCCAAACTGGTCGTCAAAGTTAGGGTTGCCATACGTCCGGTATATACGGGACTGCTACCGTATTTAAGTATCGCGTCCCGTATTTATACCTGTCCCATTTTTGTTCCGTATATCTAGAATACGTACCACTGTAGAATACGTATATAATTGGTTACAATGTATACCTATGTCAGTTAAAATTATGGGAATATGTCACAGAGCTACTAGTTATTTAGGTATTTTCTCTGTCAGCTGTAATGTCGTCTCAGTGAATGGTCTTAAGCGACATAGACGCTATTGGGGCTTAAGCCTTTAAGCCAATTTGCGCATTTTGAAAAAAAACCGGGCAAGTGCGAGTTGGACTCGCGCACGAAGGGTTCCGAACCATTATTTATAAAAAAGGCAAAAAAAATATGTTTGTTGTATGGGAGTATTTGTTGTTATAGCGGCAACAGAAATACATCATCTGTGAAAATTTCAACCGTGATAGCTAATTCTTGAGATACAGCCTGGTGGCAGACGGACGGACAGCGAAGTCTCAGTAATAGGGTCCCGTTTGACCTTTTGGGTACGGAACCCTAAAAACTGTATCGACGAAACATTTTGGTAACAAAATTTCACGAGAATCGATTAAGAATTTCGATCTGTAGAGGAGAACATCCGGACATACTTCTGAAAGCAAAATGCCTGAGTTAAAACTGATTCAATTATTATAGTTAGGTACAATGTTTACCCAATAGTATTGGCTGTTATTTATAAATGTTGCATAAATGAATTTTTCTCAATCTTGCAATGAAATGTTGACATGACCTACTTCAAATTAGGTCCGGAAATATGTACTACGTATCCGGTGCGATGTGCGAAGCGAAGATGATATGTAAAGGAATTTCATACAGCCTTACACACCTAGGCATGTAAAGCAACCTTCTTTTATTTTTAAACGTCAAATTGTGACGTCAAACAGCGTCTTGGCATTCCACCTTGGCAACCATCAAATAGTAAAACATATATTCGTAATCGATTTTTAGCTGTGTAAACCTACAAAAAAAACAAATTTACTACATTTTTTTCTCATTGCAAGTTTGAGAGAAGCACTCCTAAACAAACCACTATATATACAAATCTCGGCAAGAAACGGCGTTGCCGGCCGCGTATGTCTAAACTATCTACTTGGCCTGCAACCCTTCGTTTCATGTCACTATATCGATGTTACTGTTAATAATAATGTTGTATTGACTTGTAAACGAGCCTTTGAGGCCTACTTGCAGAATACATTATTGTTTTTTTTTTACTGGGCGGCAAACCCAGAAAACAACATTTGCCTTTCTTATTTCAAAAGAAGTTCAGCTGCAAAACCATCCATAAGACACGTACGGCAGAATTTACACGAAAACAGCTTCCTTCCGTCCCGCCCTCTTTTGTTAACCGGAAGGAACTTCGCCTAATTTTAAGTCGTTTTTTGTTTTCATTTGTCATTTTTCGTTTCGAATGTACACGGTTATTACTTCCGTTGTGTTAATTTTACGACGCTGCTAGCTTTATTTTTAATTTCTGAACGGACAGAGGGTTGTTAATCTTTTTTTGTTGCCGTTCGCTACAAACAATAGAACTTATTATGGAACTTTGTGGTACCGTGAAACTAGCCAACTACAAGTTTAATACGTAACGAATCATGAATACCAATGTTCGTCTGGGTTTCTTCCCCTAATTATAAATAGTATATTATTGCAGAGGCCGGGAAAGGGCAATTCGTGGATGAGTTTCGATTCGACAAAAAGACGAATCCACGAATTGCTGTTCCTGCCGAGGCATATACAGTGCTTTTCTCCAAACATGCGAGGGAATCAGATAAAATAATCATAATTTAAACATGAACCAGTACTAAAATCGAACCATCACATCAAACACGTCAAATCCTTAAGATGGTACGGACATATTAAAAGACGCAGCAAAGATCATGTGGTACAGATAGCGCTAGATTTACCAGAGCAAAACAAGAGGAAGGGCCGCAAACCAACGACCTGGTGGTCAAAAATACAAGGAGACCTCAAGCAAGCCCAATTGCCAGAACAAACAACCCAGGACAGGACATCCTGGCGCAAATATGTGAGGAGGCCCGACCCCAAATAAAGGGAAAAGGGATGGAAGAAGAAGACATCAAACACGTCAAATACAATTTCCCTCTTTCATTATTTTTTTAAAGTTAAAGGCGCAACTATTCTGCCATTCAGTACCATTCAATATTCGCTCATTCAATATAATTGTGCAATATAAGCTGTATTTGCGCGCATGAGATCCTTAAAAAAATATAAAAGTTATATAGTCTGTGATTTTATTAAGCAGTATTCGCACGATCATACACGTCGGTCTTACACGACTCTATCCTATAGCTTGATATGATGCTGGCCGGGTCGTGTAGACGCGGCCCGCAGCTATATTAATTGGCTGTATGCGTTTTTCTTAGTGGATACATGTTTTTAAAAAGTAAAAAACAATACAGTAATAACTTTCCCGTTCGCTAAAACACGACAATAATGGTTTGAATTTTTTTTATTTTGAGTTAGCTATAACGAAGAACTTCCCGTACTATTTTTGCTCCAATAAGGTGAACATATCCGAGCATATTGATGAAAAATATTTTACCTTATAAATGCGTCATTTAAATAATAATAGCACCTTATATCACATGACTGTCCATACGAAAAGAGAAAACGTTGTTCCACTTCTGATTTGTAAAGATTTAATTAGTGGAAACCGTTTTCTCCCGAAATGGAATTTCATAGAAAAAGTACCGTTATTTTCCTAGGATCGCAAAGCTATTCTTTCCTACACAACTACCTCCCTACCTACCATAGTTAGTTTTATTTTGGAATGGGTGATTTTACAATAAGCCATTGGGAATCCTGGGAATTCCCAGCTCCGGGACTGATTTTGTCATTTTGTATAGGAACGCATACCCGCCCATATCTCTCAAGTTTAAGGGGGTATTCAATGGGGGTGAATGTGAACAATATGTAAAAAGTAATTTTAAGTTTTGCGTGGTCTGAAAACCGCTTAAAC
Organism: Cydia pomonella; assembly: GCF_033807575.1. Lineage (NCBI taxonomy): Eukaryota > Metazoa > Arthropoda > Insecta > Lepidoptera > Tortricidae > Cydia > Cydia pomonella. The sequence goes on along the minus strand of NC_084706.1, from coordinate 25,315,928 downwards.
TTAATGTTTATCTATGATTACTTAGCAAAAATTACATTCCAAACAATGTTTAGAGTTAGACCAAGCTAGGTTAGCAGCGATATTGGTAGCACAGACTGTGCAACTGTGCATGCTCGGCCGAATTTGACCTTTCCATACAAACGGAGTTTCTTCCTCATTTTGAAACGCATTGGTTTTAATGAAAATTTGCACATAAATAATGACATGAGGTAAAGCTAGGCCTTTAATTAGTTTATATAGCTCCAATTTATAAAAAAAGCGGCCAAGTGCGAGTTGGACTCGGCCATGAAGGGTTCCGTACCATTTATGACACGAAAAAAAACTACTCACTAGATCTCGTTCAAACCAATTTTCGGTGGAAGTTTGCATGGTAATGTACATACAGAAAAGTTTAAAAGGTCTCTAAATATGATCAGCATCACGACGACTCAAATAAAAAGCTTCGATTTATAGTGAAGTGTTATAATCTTCCAAAGTACTGGTTCACAAGGGTTCATGTCAAAACGGTTAAATGTAGAAAGTGGGTGTTGATAGTATGGTGGATGATGAGTGATTTGCAAGATTTGATCAGTACAAGAGGTGGTTTAAATTTAAGTGGCTCTAATTCACGATACATAATACATATGTGAAGCTCCTATTGGTGGTTTTGAAAAAGCCTCCGAATACTAGCCGGCGGCTGCGTTTAGCTACTGCATTGGGAATATATTGGTTTTATACTAATAAAGTTGCGTTCGCAACAACGATAAAATCTTTCGGTTTCCTCGTGAGCATGTTGTATAGGCATATATTGTTGCTAGTGAGATGCGCTGCGATATATATACAAATACATATACCAATTAACTGTCGGTGGCCGATCGCAAGATCAGGCAGATCGTGAAATTCCTAGGCATATTGTGAAACATGAAAATCTTACGCCGGCTTTAGACACTCGTCGAGATACCTTGAGATTTTGAGACAGGTCGAGAACAAGTGTGTACATTTTGCTCCCTTTCGGTCTCGCTCTTCCCCGTCTCGTCTCGCGCTTATCTGCCAATCGGAGCGGTACCGAGGCTCTCGAGTGTATACAGCCGCCATTAGTCTCATTCCTTGAGTCAACGACTATTTCTGGACAGTTGACCCTTCGGGCATCTGAAGCATACTAATGAACCTATCCTACCTATCTATTGGTTTAATGTGACTACCGTCAAAATATTACACAGGAACTTAACGATCTGCCTGATCTTACGATCGGCCGCCGACATCAATAACAATTCAAAAACAGATGTTTAAATTTCAAATGCCAATCCGTCTGTGTTAGTCAAAGCCTCGCTGCGAGGTAAATATGAGCCACAGATAACATAATACAAGAGATATGCCACATGCGCTGCGAGTAAATACATCAATAGCTAGCTTCTGCCCGCGACTACGTCTGCGTGAAATGATAATGATGATTGGTAAAAACTCCAATATAAAATCAAAACATAATAAACACCTATCACCTATTAGTGTTTGATCCTTTCGCATTTTCTCGAAGGTTAGCGGGAAGAGATCCCGCTAACCTTCTTGATTTAGGAATAAGTTTGCCTTTGTACATAAAATTGTTTTTTTGTCTGTATTGTTTTGTCTGTTTTATGTTAACCTATTTATGTGAAATAAAATGACATAAGAGTACATACATACATTATATAAAATATTGACACAGGTGAACACAACAATTAACATTTTAAATTCTTGCCAGCAGTATAAACTATTTAGTATCTATAGATCTTATGCTATGTCCTTCCTCGGACCTCAATTGTATCAAATTTCATCGAAATCGATTGACCGGTTTAAGCGTGAGGAGATAACACGCCGACAGACTTTCGTCGGCGGACAGATTTGAGGTCGGTCGGTCCATATTTTGTTTTTTTTTTTTTTTTTTTATACTACGTCGGTGGCAAACAAGCATACGGCCTGCCTGATGGTAAGCAGTCTCCGTAGCCTATGTACACCTGCAACTCCAGAGGAGTTACATGCGCGTTGCCGACCCTAACCCCACCCCCCTCGTTGAGCTCTGGCAACCTTACTCACCGGCAGGAACACAACACTAGGGTCAAGTGTTATTTGGCTGCGGTTTTCTGTAAGGTGGAGGTACTTCCCCAGTTGGGCTCTGCTCTAGATCTGGAATGACATCTGCTGTGCTGTGCCCTACCACACAAGGCGAGATGACATTCACATTGCCCATACCTCTCTTTTGGACGTAGTTTAAGGACATACCCGGGTCTAAACAATTTTACACTGCACTTAAAAATATTTAAAACTACATAAATTAAATTACATTAAAATTATAAATTCATTAAATTCAATTTGGGATTTGCGTCGGCGGCTGAGGGACAGGGGGTGCGACCCCTAGTCCGAATCGTACCTTGTCCAACAGATCTCATTTGCCATTCAGCGCGGTAATGATGCCAGCGTAATGAGGACATTTGAGCCAGGTACGATTCGTGACGATTATTTAATTTAACTAAAATTATTATTTAAAAAAAATTACGAAGCCTGATGCGGATATCATCATCGGTATATTTGGGCGTAACATGTTGCATTTATAGCCACCTGACGAAGCCTGCGTTGCGGATGTCTTACATATAAACTATTTTTTTTTTATGTTTAAGATTTTGTACAAATTTATTAATAAAAAAATATTATTCGAGGTAAATAATATATGAGCCACAGATAACATAATACCAGAGATACATAATATAAAAGAGCGCTGGTGGCCTAGCGGCAAGAGCGTGCGACTTGCAATCCGGAGGTCGCGGTTTCAATCAAACCCCGGCTCGTACCAATGAGTTTTTCGGGACTTATGAACGAAATATCATTCGATATTTACCAGTCACTTTTCGGTGATGGTAAACATCATGAGGAAAACGGACTAATCCGAACAAGGCTTATATAGTTTACCCTCTGGCTTGGAAGGTCAGATGGCAGTCGCTTTCGTAAAACTAGTGCCTACGCCAAATCTTGGGATTAGTTGTCAAGCGGACCCCAAGCTCCCATGAGCCGTGGCAAAATGCCCGGACAACGCGAGGAAGAAGAAGATATAATATAAGAGATTAATATGAGAGTTAGATTCACTGTGAGTTAAATATTAATAACAAATAAACAGAAGATGTTTGAAGTTTGAAGCCGCTCCGTCTGGGTAAGTTATAGTCAAAATCTTGCTTCGAGTTAAATATGAGCTATAGATATCACAACACAAAAGATACGACGAGTAATAGAGTGATGTGTTAGTTATGTTCTCCTAAATATTGCGGTTAGGAAAAAATACCATCAGAGGGCCAATGAAATATATTGTTTCTGACCTGCCATCCTTACTAAAATTATAAACGCGAACCTTACTCTGTGTCTGTCTGTCTACGAAAGCATCTGTAGGCGAAAGATCCCGCGAAAAAAATCCTATGAAGCCGATGGTTCGAATCCCGATAAGGGCATTTATTTGTGTGCTGAACACAGATATTTGTTCCTGAGTTTGTCATATTATATGACCGACCTTGATATATGATATGTCCTTGGAAGTCGTTTTGGAGATTGATTAGGTAAAGCGGAGCTGAATAGAAATAATGTAAATAAACCAATTTACTTTTATTTCTTCCTAATCTCGCACTTTTCGTGGTCAATCGATCTTTGAGCCAATGGGTTACCCGCCTATTAAAACTGAGTACGACAGCGCCACCTAGGGGCGACAAGGCGTAGTCCTCGGCCGTGATTAAAATCAGTTTTCGCTCGAAACTCCTACGTTCGGAAGCAAATTATTGCCTCGCCGTCTTAGCACCGCCGTTATTATTTAGTATTTTGTTGTATTGTATATTTGTTAATTATTAATATTTGAATGAAAACAACCATCGTAGAAATTTTAGGTTATCTGTCATATTTGTTATTTATATTGACCTTCACTTTAAAAAGGGCATGAGTATTAAGGGTATTGTGTTGATGGCATATCTCTTACATTCACATATCTGTGGCGCTAAAGCCTGCATGGTAAATATGCGTCGACCTTAAAGGTTGCGGCGCGGTCGTTCACCCTCGTTATATAATGTTTGCCGCTGGTACTAAAACTTTGCTTTTCGTCCCTAGAGAGCAAAGTGAGTTTTGCAGCACGTAATACGATCTTATTAGCTCAATTTCAAATGGTAAACATGGTGGCTATGTTTACCATCACGTTTCTCACAGTTTACTTTGCTCCCTTGGGAGAAAGAGCAAATTGTCAGCACTTAATTTATAAATGTGAATGTTCCTCCTTCAAGCAACGGTAAACTGACGACGATTTTGGGGCTATTTTTAGATAAATTACCGTCCATGAAATGTCAGTATTTTCAGGATGATATCCGCTTTTTTGCCAGGATATTAAATTTCTTCATATGGTAATGTATATATAGTCTGTCAAGCCATTTCCGTTAATGGAAAAAACGGTAAATTTAAAAATGTAAGCGCGAAGGTTTAAAGTTCCATAAAAATTTGAAATTCCCGCCTTTTTCTACTGACAAACTTATTTGACTGGTTATACAATCATTTGTCCGTCTGTCAATACTATATTCTCAATATGCGACATTTAATAGATACTTATAGATCATGTCATTCACGATGACGCGTGTCTTGACTCGTATTGTCATGATAATAAAGGTTAGATTTGACAAATTTGCGCGTCATCGTGGATGACATGAACTATACCACTATGCAGCTACTCATTTTGAAAAAGTTTTCGTTACGAGCTTCCTCAATCAAATTTTGAGTTTGAAAGAACTGACACGATTTTTACACATTCACGATTATTATTATTAAATAAAACGATACTTAATTCCGTATGAATAAGCTGATAAATTACATGTCGATGGCAAACAAGCATACCTGCTTGTTGGTAAAATTGTTACCGTGCCGTGGTGTATACTGTATAGACACTTTTGCTCGATGCCGACCCTTTAAGACCCAAGACAGTCCTTTTATATTCTTTAAGATAGGAGTACGCTCTTTTCTTGAAGATCGTATTGGTCCGGAAATACCGCAGGCGACAGTTCATTCCACAGTTGAGCTGTGTGAAGCAGGAAGTTTCTGGAGAAACGCAGAGTTGAGGACTGCCAACCATCTAAGTGGTGAAGATGGAAATGTTGCGTAGGGCGATGGCGAAAAGAAGCGGTATAATCCGAACCATTCCTCGGAGCACTCCCCGTTAAACATGCGATAGAAAATGCAGAATGAGACTACATCTCTACGCAGCGCCAAGGAGTCAAGCCGATATGAAATACGCTGGCAGTCGACGATTCGAGTCGCTATTCCTTGGATGCGTTACGGGGAGAAGCTGGTACTGTGATGCCTCTGCCCATAGATGAGAACAGTATCCCATGTATGGGCGAACATGCGACTTATAGATATGACGATAAAGCCGTAGTCGGTGGACCGGTGTGAAATACTGTCTCGAGCTGTTGAGCACTCAGTTCAGTTTAGTTTCTTTATTGGTACAAAATATTTTACAGATCTCATTTTTTAGCGAATATTGAGTCGCTTTCAGACAACTCCGAGCTTTTTAGATACTAATTTGGCCTTACCCTCTACATGGCTGCGGAACTGGACTTCACTCGAGATGTCGACCCCAGGATTCCGATATGGCAGGGGAAGTACTCTCAAAACGAGGTGATACGACAAAACGGTTTTTGCGGTAAACGCGTAAATCTGTATCTTTGTAGGGTTAAAACGGACTAAGTTATATTTACAGAAATAATAAGGATCGCTCGCAGCGCGTGCGAAAAACAATAGCTCGGCCTTCAGAAGATGGCACCATCGAGCTGTTATGATGATGGACACAGGAGGCCACAGGACTGAACTCTGTGATAAGACAACGCAACCTAATTCGCTGTTGAGACTCCCGCGGTTCTGCAGCGCGTCTTCCATGTTTGCGGAGGCGCGCACAGATGGCTTCGATGCCGTCTGGCGCAAAAAAACTGCCTCACTGCTTGACAAGGTGCGCGGGAGTGGCAACAGCATTTTAAGCATGATAGCCAATAAGTTTGATTGTCCTCTTATGTGCAAAATGAGCCAGAGGACTAAATCACTTTTATTAATTTATTATTAGCGTTAGTAAACTAACATGTAGATTAAGTTCAAAACTAACAATTATGTGGACCATTATGTTGTCTATAATTAAAAAAAAAAAAAATTCTGTTTGGGTTTATTAAAATCATCTCGATGACTATTAGTTGCTTGTTGAACGAAAAGTACAGTCAAAAAATTATTTTTTAGCAAAAATATTATTCCTTTTACTACAAATCCTTGTGAAAGATTGGGGATCGCTGGCAGCGCGCGTGCGAACAACAATGGCCGCTCGGCCTTCAGAAGATTTGCTTTATTTTTCACCAAGGACTGAAATACGACACTGAAGGTTGACTAACTTAAAAACAAAGGGTTATTCACTAGAGGAGAAATGTTAAGTTAAAGAAAAAATGCGACCACTTTATGACGTTAAATTCGACACTCGTTAAATCAAAGAAATTGACAAATATGTAAAGTGACGACAGTCTGGCCTAGTGGGTAGTGAGTTAGTGACCCTGCCTATAAAGCTGATGGTTCTGGGTTCGAATTCCGGTAAGGGCATTTATTTGTGTAATGAGCACGGATATTTATTACTGATTCGTGGGTGTTTTCTATGTATTTAAGTTCTTATATAATTGGTCCACGGTGTTTACACACGGTGTTAATTAAACCCGACAGAAAAGAACTCGAGTTTAGACTTACCTAATATGTGAGTCTGAAAAACTGAGTCGAGTTTCAAAGCAGAGGACTCAAAGGACTCTAGTCTTAACCAACACTATAGGGAGCGTGCATGAACTGTAGGAGGCAGCACAGGAGCCGTCAGATTTTTGGCGCGAGGCGTAAATGTGATGCTTATTGTTCCGATGTAGCCCACAAGATGGCAGAACCTACTATACACAAGAAAACACGAGTCGTGTAAATTTCCATGTTTATGGTTCCAATTCAGGCCACAAGATGGCAGACCCTCCAACGCGCACGGTCCCTATATAAAATCCTTCTTGTTGTACAAAATGGCTTCCATCTATGATAATAGGGTTGTTTCCAATTTTTTGAAACGCTTGTATGACGTTCTATATTAACTAAAAATTGCCCTAAAATTAAACTTTTATACTAAAAACGGCTTTAAATATGTTAAATTAACAAAATATATTTTGACAGATGCTTTCGCGCCCAAAACGCTCTTTGAAAATTGTGTGACGTCACAGTTTACGGTTTGACACATAACTACATACACACGTAGAAGATACGAACTGTCAACTGACATTTGTCATTTGTTGTTTATCGCCTAACTGTCAACGGTGTCAATCCGAGAGTTGTGACGTCATCAGAATCTTCAATGACATTTCGAGTTTGGTCACGTGACGTGTGCCAAAAGATATTTTAAATTCAATATTTACAAAAATATGGTCATTACAGGTCCCCTAAAAGTAGTTTTACAGTACATATGGGGCTACTTTATAGCACTAGTGCGAGAAGTAGCATATTACGTTACTGTGTCGAACATTTAAAGGGCCATATGTACTGTAAAACGTTGTACGATACATGTGCGAATAGGTAATTCGCAACTCGTGTCGATTTAAAACACTCCCTTCGGTCGTGTTTTAATTTATCGCCACTCGTTTCGAATTTCCCATTTTTCGCACTTGTATCGTAATGTACTATAACATGTTCTTATAATCCAAAAGAATTTATTGGGATACAATTCTGCCCTAAGATTTGTAGATGGAAACAACCCTATTTCCAATGTCAAAGTGTGCTCATAGAGCATGACGTTGTTCGGTAGTTGCTTTTAGTAAAGTGATAACTGGAATTTACAAATAGCTACGATGGATTGCCGGGTGTTGATCAAAAAATCGTTAAACGCGATTTAAGAATTCCACTTCCATGTTATAATATAAAATCGTGTCATATACGACGACGCGTGCCTTCATGGTATTAAAGGTTATATTTGACAAACCTGCGCGTCATCGTGTATGACACAAATTATGGTTCACTGCATAATAACCTATCAATATTAACCTTTGTGCCAGAGGTTAATATTACGACATTAATGAGCAAGAAAACAAAAAAAAATCTTGAGACGACTTCGCCATTTTTAAATTCAGGCGGAAATCGTGTTCATGTATCGGTGAAACTACATTGTCATTAGAAAAAGGCGCGTAATTCAAATTTTCTACGGCTAATAATAACGGGCTAAACCCTTCGCGCCAAAGAGAATATAAAACCAATTCGCGCTAATTTTTTTTTTAAATTTGCCGTTTTTCCTCCTGGCAGAAATGGCTTGACAAACAATAAAAATCCTTTTGACAGTTTAAAAGAAGAAAACTGATTTGACTTGTCATTGTCATTCAAACATCCCATTACGAATTTCCAATTTCTAAACGAAATCACGACCATCCTATAACCTAAGGGAGATTTCTCAAACAACATATTTGTCGCTTCCACCGTTCTGTACCTCCCGGGATCGAAATTTAAACCCATCCTCCATCTTTATCTCGCTATACGGGATGAATAGGGACGGCGATAGTCGAATTGTTGCCGGGTGGGTTTTTGTAATCCTGGGGACGGAATGTGGCAGGTGCGAGTGGGGACAGGAGGATAGGACATGCCTTTGGGACATATGTTGATTAAATACAGCTATATTTTGTTTTTTTATTCCGTAGACTAAAATGACATTTCACGTGGTACTAAGAAATGTCATGTCTTACATATGAAACGTCATTTTAGTCTATGGAATAAAAAAACAGACCTTATAGGTGTCGCTTTCAGTGCGAATCAAACTTAGGTCAATGATAGACAATCTTAAGAGGGAACTATACCACGTGATCGTATATAAAAATATTTAATGTAATTTAATTAATATTTGTAATTTAATTTAATTAACTGATGTCTAAATAATTTTAATTGTTTAATATAATATATGTATTTGTTTGTTGTTTTTTTTTTAATTTATTGAGAAACAGTCTTAAAATAAACATATGAGCAACTTAGCTAATAGCTATGGATTGATTTCGTTATAGACCTATAGTTTCCTAATTTTAAATTATTCGATGTACAATTGGAAAAATAATAATAGTGTAAAGTTTTGTAACATAGGTAAATATATTATCCGAAATAAAAACTTTTTTTAAATAGAATACGTTTTTCCACATCTAAACATTTTCCATATTCCATGGTTTTTTAAGTATGTTATCGACACAATAAAAAAACTTAGGATTTCCTTTTATTTTAAAATTTGCAAAACAATTTTTTTTTTCTCTCGATTATATTAAGAAGCGATTGACATCAAAATCAAAGTGATTTGTTAAGATTTAGTTAGTGGAAAACGTTTTCTCCCGAAATGGAATTTCATAGAAAAAAAACCGTTATTTCGCTAGGATCGCGAAGCTATTCTTCCCTCTTAAGAGTCCGCAGCAATCTCGGCTCGAGCAGTCCGGCTCAACACTCCTCCTTTCGGTCATTTTCGGTCCCGTTCGGCTCAGCATTGCTCCGAGCAATTATTAGGGTTGGCACAACTTGACGTCCCTATGCGTGCACGACAACAGATAAGATAACGACTTGAATTTTGACAACCCTAAATAGCCGAAAACATAGTGCCATACATTAGTAAGAGACAGTACTATTCGTCCCTGAATCGCTATAGGAAGTGTCATTTCTGTACGATGGTACTATTATTTATTCTGTGGCTCGACTATGATTTGGCTTCATACATTAATTATACTATACAAACCGTTTCCTATCAAATCTGGTTAATATATAGAAGTAAATCCATATGGTGCGATGTTATCCGTCTGTCTGACACATCGCTAAATATCTCGGAACTACTTACGCCATAGACGTTTGAGAGAGAGTGGTCATGAACCTCGCTCCGGGTCGTTATTTATGCAAAGGTTGTCCGTCGCGGTTCAACGTGGCAACGCGGCGAGGCTCCTGGGCTCCTCTGCATCTGGAGGGACGCGGGACGAATTTCGGTAATAGTTTTTGTGTTTGTTAGTTTTAAATTTAGGTTAAGATTTTTGTAAGTAGATTTTAAGATTTTCATTTTGTATCTTTGTTTATATATAACTAAATAAATTAGTAAAGAATTTTAGATTTCTTACGCCATCGATTTGAAATTTGGAGTAAGTACGTAGTTATAAACAAAGCTAACCCAAACGTAATACGTAACATACTTAATACCTAGAGTCTGTCCGGAAAGAGAAGAGTGGTGGAATGTATGGGGCCTAATACATTCCACGACTCTTCTCTTTCCGAACAGACTCTACTCATCTATGACGCAGGCGCCTTTAATACCTAGTACATTACGATACATGTGCGAAAAATAAGAAATTCCCAACGATTGGGGATAAATTAAGACACTTCCGAAGGGAGTGTTTTAAATCGACACGAGTTGCGAATTGTCTATTCGCACATTGCTTCGTACGCCATTTTATAGTACATACATATACATATGACCCTTTACTCGACATAGTTACATAATGTACTAATTACCACACTAGTGCGGTAAAATAGCAACTTATACTGTAAAAATATAATATTTTTATTTTATAACGCGACACCCTATTACAGATTTTGAAGATACTTAATTTATAGTTAATTAAAACGAGTAAAAACCATAGATCCTAGGTCGAAACTCATAAATTCGATTTTTCGACACTCACTTTGCCTGTAGAAAAAGGTGCGAAATTCAAATGTTCCAAGGGATTCAACTTTTTGCGCCTATATTTTTTTTAATTTGCCGCCTTTTTCTACTGTTAGTGGGTGTGCTAGAGTAAAGGACCCCGCTGACTATCGGCCTTTCAGTTATTACCAAAAAGTGTCATTCGAGAATAACTGACAGGCCGATATCGTCTGGCGAACTGGTAATCAGTGGGCCCATTTAATATAATATATAAACTGTAAAGGCATGTCCACACAGCCCGAACGGCCCGTTTTCGGGAAGCAGATGTCGTTTCCTCTGCGCTGTGGGGTGCGGCCTTTCATTCCCATCCATACGCACGCGTGTTGGACCAATGTAACTGTGAGCTCCAGTCAGGGACTTTAATTAAACCAGCTTAGCCAGCTACTTCTTTTAAGCGTCAAACGTCTATGAAATTATAACGTTTAATAACACTTGCACAGACTGAGCTATCAAAAACGCTGCCAACTTAGCTTGGTCTAACTCTACACAGCATAATATTGCGCATAGCATGACACCCATAAGTTATTATTCTGAGGTTTATTACACCGATCCTGCCATCGGACAGCGAACAATCGGCAGCGACGTCAGCCGCGATTTCGGGATCGATGACTCTTGCGAGAGGGTTTTTCCGTTTCACGAAATATTGGCACATCGTTTAAAGGCATGCCCCCAGGGGATTACGCAACTTTAAGGCATGTCCACACAGTCCAACGGGCCGATATCCGGCAGCAGCAGATGTTGCTTCCTCTGCGCGGTGGGGTGCTTACTACCTTTGATGCATTGTTTAAAATCTACTTCCTCGCGTTGTCCCGGCATTTTGCCACGGCTCATGGGAGCCTGAGGTTCGCTTGGCAACCCCCGAGAATTGGCATATGCACTAGATTTTACTAAAGCGACTGCCATCTAACCTTCCAACCCAGAAGGTAAACTAGGCTTTATTGGGATTAGTCCGTTTTCCTCTCGATGTTTTCCTTCACCGAAAAGCGACTGGTAAATATCAAATGAGATTTCGTACATAAGTTCCGACTCATTGGTATTGGTTTGAGCCGGGGGGTTTGATTGAACCCGTGACCTCTGTAGGGCTAAGATGATCGGGTCTTTATCATTTGTCACCATGCCTGTCACGTTCTAACAAGTTTGTAAGTGCGAAAGTGACAGGAATAGTGACAAGTGATAAAAGGAACCATGCTGCCACTGCAGGATTGCAAGTCGCACGCTCTTACCGCTAGGCCACCATCGCTTTTTATTTGTACTTTAAAATACAACTTAATAACTTCCTCATTTTTTTACACAAGCAATACATGAATCATCAATTCATCAGTCACAAATCGTCCGATAAACGTACGTATCCCATTGTAGTACTAATATAGGCAGATACGAACAACGCAACCAACAACCAACGCAACGACCATTTGTAAATTTAATGTTAATTGTCCCCAAAAGGGACGCGGAACTAATGATCTATCATGATTGTAGGGTTCCGTATCCAAAAGATAAAAACGGGACACTATTACAATGACTCCACTGTCCGTCTGTCTGTCGCCACGCTGTATGTCATGAACCGTGATAGCTAGACAGTAGAAATATACACAGATGATGTATTTCTGTTGCCGCAACAAATCGTCAGGTAACAAGCAAAACTCAATAATTACTAAAAAATAATTTAAAATATTCAGCCTTATTTTAGTAATAATATGGTTAATTATGGCTATGAACTTGTGGTGGTAATTAGTGAGTTTTGCTCATACTAAAAACAGAATAAAATAAATATTTTAGTGGGGCTCCCATATACAACAAACGTGTTTTTTGCCGATGTTTGCGTAATGGCACGGAACCCTTCGTGCGCGAGTCCAACTCGCACTTGGCCGGTTTTTAATATTTGTATACTACGGTTTGTTAAAAAGTGTACTGTCTGCTTGACGGTAAGCGGACAGCTGCCTAAAGGAGGTTAATAATAAAAGCACTGGAGACAAAATTTCACGGTGTATTATGGGAAGGATTCATTTCTAACTGTCCCCGGTGGGGACAGATGGGAATGATCCTATTGTTTGTTTGTTTGTGATGAACCGTGATAGTTAGCCAGTTGAAATTTCTACAGGTTATGTATTTCTGTTGCCGCTATAACAACAAATACTAAAAACAGAATAAAATAAATATTTTTTCCAATCTCGAGGTTCTCATCCAATCACCGAAGTTAAGCAACGTCGGGCGGGGTCAGTACTTGGATGGGTGACCGTTTTTTATAGATAATGGTACGGAACCCTTCCTGTGCGAGTCCGACTCGCACTTGGCCGGTTTTTATTTATTACACAAATGTCGATTTTGATAGTTGCTAATATTGAACAATGTGACATTCGGGAAACTAGGCAGACATGCCCAATTGCCAACTATTGTTTTAAAGTCTAAGTATGACCCATAAATGTCTTTAATTTTAACCATTTGAACATTGCTGCAGCCGTAGGTAATCAAAGTTGAATGAATATTATCGCATATCGAGATGAGTTATGAGTTCGGTGCAGTCGAGCTGTCTAGATATCTCTCAAGCATTAACAGCTAAGAAACTGACTAATTCTACACTTTATTACGTTGGAATAAGGTTTATTGATAGGCTGTCATTTGTGTCACTCGCCAGTCGTCGTTAAGATATATCTGAGCGGCCAAGGTGCTCACGTATATCTGAACACGCAGTAACGCCTTGACAATAGAGGCATGGTCAGAAATTTGTGAGCACCTTGGCCGCTTCGATATATATGAGGGCGACTGTAACACATAAATAGGCACCTACTGCAAGTGCTTACATAAAGATATGTAGTAAGATATGCAACATTTAGGTACTATATATAAATATACTTATACTTATAACAAATCCCGTTATGTTATATGTATGTTGGAAAAATACGTACTTACCCTAAAATGCGTACCTTCCATCTTCCTCGCTTTTTCCCGCATTTTGTCACGGTTCATGGGAGCCTGGGGTCCGCTTGGCAACTAATCCCAAGAACTGGCGTAGGTGCTAGTTTTTACGAAAGCGACTGCTGTCTGACCTTCCAACCCAGAGGGAAAACTAGACCTTATTGGGATTAATCCGGTTTCCTCACGATGTTTTCCTTCACCGTAAAGCGCCTGGTAAATATCAAATGATATTTCGTACATAAGTTCCGAAAAACTCATTGGTACGAGCCGGGTTTAAACCTCCGGATTGCAAGTCGCACGCTCTTACCGCTAGGCCACAAGTGCTTTAAAACCCTAAATGTATACGTAGTTAAATAGAAAATATAACGTATAAGCTTTTTACATACAAAACCTCTACACTCTCTATTTTATTTGTATTACAATTTTTTGCAACAATAACGAATATAAGATCTTTTTTACTTAAATGTTCATAGCTAATACCAAGTTGCATGTAATTTAAGGATGAATGAATAGAATAGAATAGAATAGAATAGAATCTTCTTCTTCTTCTTCACTGGCTCAGTGACCCAAACAGGATCTTGGCCTCTGACACAAGAGAGCGCCACTCTGCCCTATCCTGCGCCACTTCACGCCAGTTGGGTATTCCGAGGGCGAACAGGTCTTTTAGGACTTCGTCGCTCCAGTGGTATCGGGAGCAAGCTCTTAGTGGCGGAGAGGAAAATCTGGCGGAAGATTCTGGGACCTATCAGAGATGAAGATGGAACTTGGAGGCGTAGAAAGAATAGGGAGCTAGAGGAGCTGGTTGCGATGCCCAATATAATTGGCGAAATCAAAGCCACACGACTCCGCTGGCTCGGTCACCTAGAGAGGAATAGAATAGAATAGAATAATATTTATTCAGACAACACATCAATTATTAGTATTATTACAAAGAAGAAAATACATTAACAACAAGAAGTAAAAAAAGAAACAGTGGAATGAATGTAGGAATGAACGAATGAATAAATGATTGAATGAATGAAAGATTTATTTGTATATGAATATTGGGTTACATAAGTAGGTGTTGGGTACAATATTGTCAATATTTTAAATTTGTACCACCAAGATTCTACCTATACAGGTGTACTTACACTGAGTACATGATTCGCTACTTATGGCTCCTCTACACGATGGCCCAGCACTGGACCAGCGAGATAGCCTTGCGATGGTTGAGAGCACGCACTATGCCACTATGGGCCCCGTGTAGATGCATCATGTTTATACATCTCCAAACTTAATGTCTTAACCGTGGATACTATACATCTCTGTAATGTTGTACTTATAACATTCTTGACTTGGTACATACTACTTATGTATTCTGTAGCATTAGTTTATGAGGCCTAGCTTAACAGTCCAGACGCGATTTATTTATTTAGTATGAATTTTATTTTGATTTTATTTTAATGGTGGAGGAGCAAAAGTTTTAGTTTTTCGTATATTTTGTCGAGGCTGATCTGCGAGAGCTTCGAGTCGACAATTGGCGAGAGGTTGCACAGGACCGAGAAAAGTGGCGCTGTCTTGTATCGGATGCCAAGTGTCATTTTGGGTCGCTGAGCCAACGGAGTAAGTAAGTTATTTTGACACTTGGAGAGACTTTATACCTACCTCCAAATCTTATTAGTATTAGTACTCTGACATTGGGGATCTTTGATTTAATGTATTTTTAACCATAGAGACTATACATCTCTATTGTATTGTAGTCATTATTTATTTTAAGATTATTATAATGTAATGTTTACCTAGGTATTGGCTGTATTTATAAATGTTGTTATGTATTTTTCATGTCACTATATGATGTTACTATAAATGTTGTATTGACTTGTAAAAGAGCACTTGAGGCCTACTTGCAGAATAAATTTTTGCATTTTGATGCGTACGTACCTACGCTGGGCACTACCTTTGATTTGCGGATGAAAAACCGACGCCGTGGCCATCCCATCGCCATCCCACCGCCCCATAAGCCATCCGACACCACTGCCCTCTCTACACACTGGCCCATCTTAGTGGGTCAGTTATGTTAGTATGATGGCCCATCGTGTAGAGAAGCCATAATAATCGTTTATATTGAATCGTATTTTTCGCTACTAGTAATCGTTTTATAATGAAAGCGGAACTTCAATTGTATGGGGCGGCTTTTCGCCAAAGGGTTCGTGTGATTTTGAACCCTTCTAGTAGTAGACTCGTGTATGTAAAAAACTCTTTCCTAAAGTGTGTCTCACGACTTTAAAACCATTGTACCAAAACTATGATGTCACAACTGATCTTTACAGTTCGTGCAATAGTAAACCTTATTGCATAGCAGTTAAGTTGAGTTTACACCAACAATAATACAATATGTGATTGAGTCTTAAAGCAGCAAGGGGTGAGATCACAGATCACCACTCGCTAGTAGCTTAGAATAGATAGATATAATACTCTTTATTGGCACACCTCAGCAAAAAGATACAAGAAAAAAAAGAAACAATTGATTAAATATAGAGGCAGACAACAGGCGGCTTCCAGACAACCTTTAGAATGTTTACGTGGACTATGTAAGTTGACGCAACGGTCGTGGCACTTACACCATTTTAATAAAAAGCGGCCAAGTGCGAGTCGGACTTGCCCATGAAGGGTTCCGTACCATTTATGACGTATTTGAAAAAACGACTTACTAGATCCC
This sequence comes from Cydia pomonella, assembly GCF_033807575.1. Classification (NCBI taxonomy): domain Eukaryota; kingdom Metazoa; phylum Arthropoda; class Insecta; order Lepidoptera; family Tortricidae; genus Cydia; species Cydia pomonella. The sequence goes on along the minus strand of NC_084706.1, from coordinate 25,299,597 downwards.
GTTCAAACCAATTGTCGGTGGAAGTTTGCATGGTGCTGTACATCATGTATTTATTTTTTTATCATTCTCTTATTTTATAATTTACAGGGGGGGGGGGCACACACATTTTACCACTTTGGAAGTGTCTCTCGCGCAAACTATTGAGTTTAGAAAAAAAACATATTGGAAACCTATACCGCACAGGTATGGGTTTGATGAAAAAAAAAATTGAGTTTCACTTCTAAGTATGGAGAACCCCCTAAATTTATTGTTTTTTTTTTCTATTTTTGTATGAAAATCTTAATGCGGTTCATACAATACATCTACTTACCAAGTTTGAACAGTATAATTCTTATAGTTTCGGAATAAAGTGGCTGTGACATAAACGGACAGACAGACGGACATGACGAATCCATAAGGGTTCCGCTTTTTGCCATTTGGCTACGGAAACCTAAAAAGGAAAGTTAAATAAAAAACCTAATTGGCGGCCCAACCGATAATATTCCTGAAATACAATTTTCGTGGAATATATTGATTGTTTTTTTTTTATAATTTTTTTAGGCGATGATTTTCAAAAGTATCTATTCACTTAATCACAAATATTTTTTTTAAAACCTCAGGTGGCAGCATGGTTCCATTTCTCACATATTTGTTAGAATGTGCCAGACATACAGGCATGGTGACAGGCTATAAAAATGCTATGGCTTGAAGTTTTCGACATATTCATTCATATTTATAACCAATTTCGACACGTCTGTAAACAAAGGTAACAAAATAAGTTCGCGATAGACCCGGTTATAAATGTGATTTAATATCTATTCAAAACGCGAACTACTGTACTTTTGGATTAAATTGGCTCTGACATACGGACAGACAACAGACAGATGAAAGTATAACCCTTCCGTTTATGCCATTTTGTTTATCAAACTCTACACATATAACTAGCATTTAAAAACAAATGTACTTACCTACTAAAGTTATCCCCTTGTAGACTATCAAAACTCTAGCCAGTTGAATTTGAATGTAAGAATTTCGCTTCGCTCCCTCGTTCGATTACAACGCCGACTACGGGATCTGGTGAGAAGTAATCTATAAGTTTTTAAGAACAGGTGGCTGACAAATTCAATTTTGTACAGCCAATCCGAGCAGGTTTTTTGAAAGCTGCTCCTTAGGCACTTCCTTTTTCATTTTCAATTATATTTAGGGTTCCGTGCCCGAAAGGTGACAACGTGACCCAATAGGGAGCATTCCACTTTATTCATAAAACTTGGCAACCTCTTAGAAACCTTTGTAAACTTTTGTCTCTAAGAAATAGAAATGTCAAAATGACGGACAGGGACAAACGATTATCAACGGGTTGTTAGATTTGATTATTATGTTTTTTTAGAATGTTGTCTACATTTTACAAAGATTTGCCAATTCACCAGGTTGTCATCGTCATTACAAATCTTAATTTGATTTGGGCGGGGCATCTAACCAGGCAGAGTGATGGTAGGTGGTATTCGAATCCGTGATGAATGTCGTCGATCACAGTGCGTCCTCGTCCTCACCAACGGCAAAGAGGTTGAAACGCCGGAGTGGGTTTAATGGGTAGGGCCAAATTCTGATCTGCTGTCGGAGAGTATGCGGATGGAGGATCCTACTACCTTCCATGCAATGACAATAGGCTATAACAGACTACTTTCTGGTAATTATTAAAAAAAAACATTATGGTGACCCCAAGGTGACACAAGAAATTTACCTTTTTCAGATTTTTTTATATTTTTTGTTTCCGTAATGATATACAAACATTAAACTTGCTGTTGACAACAAAAAAAAACAAATTATACTGCATAAAAACAAATAACTAACCCTCCGTTTGCGAGTCTGACTCACACTTGGCCTTTTTTTCATTTCTCTGTTCTTATAATGGGCAAATAAACACGCAAAAGCAGGTAGTAATTTTGCAGGTGTTTGAGTATTCGAACGAGAAAATAATAAGAATAGAATAGAATTTGTTTTATTCATAAACACACAAACAGTAATAGACATACATAAAAGAGAACGTAGTGTCACGAAACGAACAACATAAGAATAAGGTCGAACATATACCCACCTAGTTTTTTTTTTACTAAGTTCGAGATGATCAAGTTAAACGAAACAACAAACAAATTTTATTTATTCCGGAACGAACTATCGAAAATCAAAAAAACTTCGAACATGTCCAACCCTAGCGAGCTGTGTTCCAACTGTCCCAAGTACGAGTAAGAGCTTCGCTTCACTCTGGTTTTTGTTACATTAATCATCTTGGTGCGATGCACCACTTCCCCTGAATTTACGTCAATGAATTTTTTTTCGCCTATTTAATTTTCAACCAAATTATGACAGAAGTTTATTTGGCAAACCCACGCTTACCAAATAAATTAATATTCCGCACGCGTAGATTTGGGCGAATTAAATTTAATTAGTACCTCTATCTAATGGCCATCTCACTGGTCCTGCGCTGGGCCGTCATGTAGAGGGGCATGATGGCCCAGCGCAGGACCAGTGAGATGGCCATTAGATAGAGGTCATGCCCCTCTACATGATGGCCCAGCGCAGGACCAGTGAGATGGCCATGCGGTGGTTGTAACCGCGTTCGAGAACGCACTCTGGAATGGGCCTTAGATGCGTACTGCCATTGCTGAACAACCGACATCGTGGCCATCCCATCGCCATCCCGCCGCGCCGTAAGCCATCCGACACCACTGTGCTCTCCACACGCTGGCCCATCTTAGTGGGCTTGTATGGCCCATAGTGTAGAGGCGCTATAAAACCTAGACCGAGCGGTTATGGTAAGCAGTGACACTGCAGCATCAGGACTGAGGAGTTGAATATCATGTGACTATGCTACAACCGCAGATTGACCTTATGTTCATTTCGCTCCATTTGTGGACTGCAATTATTAGAAATTCAGCACTGGAATCTGTGTGATATATTTACTCGTGTGTGGCTTTCACATAAAACTACGCGACTGCGAACGAAGTCGCAGAAGTACACTAGTATATTATGGTACATGGGTCCTGGTAAATTAGCATGCATGCGCACGCGTCGACCGGAAGTCGGACGAAACATGGCGGCCGGCCGCGCTACGGTGAATCGATAATAGCATGATAACCGATTTCATATTTAATGATGCAACCTTAGGATCGATATGGGTTGAGCCTTGGCTGGCCTAAAACAGCTAAAGTACATTACATAAGATCACTCGACATCACTACATACAAGGTGCCCGTGAGCATTGCGAGACATTTTAACTAAGCATTCCTGGTAATATTTAGAAACTAAAATGTCATATAAAATTTTCTGGATTAGGCCTAGTTTCAGAGATAATTAAATGTTTTTCGAAATCATTCTTTCGCCATAATTCGGTACAAAACACATTTTTGACTGCGGTATTGTCACTTTGAGGTCTAGTCTGTACATACCTATTGATTGACATCGAAAAATTAAAAAAATGTGTTTGAGAGGCTACCCCCAAATAAAAATAAACTTTTTAGTTAATTTTAGGTTATGTGTTTATCAATAAAAATTACGTTTTATGTACAGGAGTGTTCAAAAAAAGGGGAAAATAAAAAACAAAAATTTTTTTCGCCAAAGCAAGTGCTGCCTGCTGCCATCTACCGTTCTCGTACGTTGTCTCGTGCATAGTAGGTTCTGCCATCTCGTGTGCTACATTGGAAGCATAAACTTCACATCTACTTCTGGCGCTAAAAATCTGAAGTCTCCTGTGCTGCCCCCTACAGTTAGATCGATAGAGTCAGACCAAGCTTTACATGACATTTTCAATGACAGTAACGGTAATGTCATGACACTCCCTCACTTTATTCTATTGTGTAACCTTAGGATAGATATGGGTAGGGTTGCCATACGTCCCGTATATACGGGACTGTCACCGTTATTAAGTATCGCGTCCCGTATTGTTTTCCCCGTCCCGTTTTTGTCCCGTATATCAATATCGCTGCAGAATACCTATATCAATGGTCATAATCATCTCTGGTTTAACACTAATTAACACACACACATGGGGGCACACATTTTACCACTTTGGAAGTGTCTCTCGCGCAAACTATTCAGTTTAGAAAAAAATGATATTAGAAACCTCAATATCAGTTTTGAAGACCTATCCATAGATACCCCATACGTATGGGTTTGATGAAAAAAAATTGAGTTTCAGTTCTAAGTATGGGGAGCCCCCAAAATGTAATGTTTTCTTTTTTTCTATTTTTGTGTGAAAGTCTTAATGCGGTTCACAGAATACATCTACTTACCAAGTTTTAACAGTATAGTTTCGGAAAAAAGTGGCTGTGGCATACGGACGGACAGACAAATAGACATGACGAATCCATAAGGGTTCCATTTTTTGCCATTTGGCTACGGAACCCTAATAAATATTTTAAAGGTTTTTATTACGTTCATTTGGATTTGTTTTGGTTTGACTTTTTTGGTATTTTATTCGCGCGGGTGCGGTAAAATTTATTTTTTCGCAACCGTATTACGATCTAAAAAAAGCGCTACTTTTCAAAAACTCTCTGTACCTACTACACCTTAACACAATATCATAAAATCTACCCACAGTCAATGCGTTGTTTTTGTAGGCAAACTTTTTTATTGACCGATTGTCCTGTTCTCGGAACAGCCGACAATAATTACGATTCGAATATACAAGTTAAAGGATGTGCGGATGTTTAACGAATAGTAAATGCATGGCCAGTGACAGAAGCAGAACTAATAATTAAAGAAAAGTATTTATAAGGAAACATTAGTGGTAATATTTCAGTACAACGAAATACGCACAGCATTCATATATTGGGCGCGCATGTAGGCAGTACAATGAAAAATGTATGGACGCAGATTTGTTTTGCAATTCATTAGGCCTCTTTAAAAGAGCAGTATATTCTTTTCTAAAATAACGGTGAAAAGTTGCAGCAACCTGATAATAGGTACCTGTGATTTAAGTATTTTCTCAGTTCTCTACATATATATATATATATATTATTTATATATAAATTTACGCTTTTGTTATGTACGCTATAAGTTTACACTATTATTATTTTTTCAATTGTACATCGAATAATTTAAAATTAGGAAACTATAGGTCTATAACGAAATCAATCCATAGCTATTAGCTGTTTCTCAATAAATTAAAAAAATATATATATAATACAAACGTACTCGATTTTTTCCCTGGATTTTTGCCCTAGATGATTTTTTATATGAGTTCAATACGTGTATACGTTTTCTTTTTTTTATATTCTTGATTTCATAAGAATTAAGTTACTACAAAAAGGGCAAATACCGGTCAAATAAATGCGCCGTACACGGACGCTTAGCATACAAAATCGGCAACAATAAACGCACAAATCGATTTCTGTTCGAACCTAAGGACCACCACCACACCACCACCGACTAGGCCGGACCGGTCGTCAAATAATTGTACAAGTGTACATATATTTGTACAATTTATTGTTATTGTAACCGATCGGGCGCCCCAGGTACCGCTGGTGTGATGTCGTGGAGGCGGACCTGCGTCGGCTGAATGCCAATTCATGGCAGGAAACCGCGCTGGATCGGGACAGGTGGCGTTCTCTCGTTTCGGAGGCCAAGATTCTTTTTGGATCGCTGAGCCAAAGCAGTTAGTTAGTTATTGTTATTGTAATATAATAGTATAGATTGTGTCATTCACGAAGACGCGCGCCTTGACTCTGTTTGATGTTTTTAAAGGTTAGATTTGAGAAATCTGCGCATCATCGTGGATGACACGAATTACTATGTTACGCTCTCATTTTGTAACAACATTCTACAATAACTTTAAATTATTTTCCTACTCCTCTACTGTTATCTGTCATTTATGCATTCATTAACACGAATATAAGAACATACATAAAAGGTTTCAAGAAAAGTCTATATTGTCTATTCCTCATAAAAGCTCTTGTGCTTTTAATGGCTATAACGTTACTGCGATTAATGGCTACCAACCTAACAAAACCAAAACGAATACAGTTTTAAACTAAGTGCATTGCTGCCAACTTACAAAATATTCATTTGGTTGCATAGTAAAAATAATTACTTCATAAGTCAGGAACACGCATGTGACACCCGTAATATATCAACACCCATAGACTACGAAGACCGCTTAGCGTTGCTTGTTAGTCTCCGTAGGCTACGGTGGCCAAAATTGAGAAAAAACTGTCAAAAATTTAATTTAGCAAGTACCAGGGCCTCATGAGTTACGAGATGTCGCTGACCGGCCGGCCGCGGCCCGGGGCGGGCTGGGCGCGTAACAAGGTATGCTCGCGCGTCTTGGCTATATACTTTTGGTTTGTTTACCTAAATTAAGATTTATTTTTGTTGACTCGTAGGAAAAATATTGTATGCAACGTTGTATAAGTAGGTCAAAAAATGCTCGTGGCGTATTCCTTTACAATGTTCGCCTACGCCCTCGGCTCCGGCTCACATTGTAATTGTAACTCACGCCACTCGCCTTTTTTGACCCTTCTTATACAACTGTTGCATAATAGTATTTTATGCATCAGTTGTATAAGAAGGGTCAAAAAAGGCGAGTGGCGTGAGTTACAATGTGAGCCGGAGCCGAAGGCGTAGGCGAACATTGTAAAGGAATACGCCACGAGAATTTTTTGACCTACTTATACAACGTTGCATACAATATTTTTCCTACGAGTCAACAAAAATAAATCTTAATTTAGGTAAACAAATTACAGCAAAACTATATAGCCAAGACGCGCGAGCATACCTTGTTACGCGCCCGGCCCGCCCCGGGCCGCGGCCGGCCGGTCGGCGACACCTTCTCGTAACTCATGAGGCCCTGGTACTTGCTACTTGCTAAATTAATTTTTTGGACAGTTTTTTCTCAATTTTGGCCACCGTAGCCTACGGAGACTAACAAGCAACGCTAAGCGCTCTTCGTAGTCTATGGGTGTTGCTATATTACGGGTGTCACATGCGTGTTTCTGACTTATGAAGTAATTATTTTTACTATGCAACCAAATGAATATTTTGTAAGTTGGCATCAATGCACTTAGTTTAAAACTGTATTCGTTTTGGTTTTGTTAGGTTGGTAGCCATTAATCGCAGTAACATTATAGCTTATAAAAGCACAAGAGCTTTTATGAGGAATAGACAATATAGACTTTTCTTGAAATCTTTTATGTATGTTCTTATATTCGTGTTAATGAATGCATAAATGACAGATAACAGTAGAGGAGTAGGAAAAATACTATAATGAACATTGAAGTAACTATTATATCTATATCCGGCACTAGAGGTTGATTTCGTTGCTAAAAATTGTAATACAAACAAATTAGAGCGAGGAGAAGTTTTACATGTACAAAAAACTTCTACTCCCTCTAAGTAACACCTAGAGCCTACTCATAGAGTTGTGTTCCTGTCGGTGAGTAAAGTTGCCAGAGCTCAACGTGGGTGCGGAGTGATAGGGTCGGCAACGCGCATGTAACTCCTCTGGAGTTGCAGGCGTACATAGGCTACGGAGACTGCTTCCCATCAGGCGGGTTTGGCTTGTTTGCCGCACCATACCTGTCACGTTCTAACAAGTAAGGGCGCGAAAGTGACGGGCATAGTGACAAGTGATAAAAATGAAACCATGGCAGTATGGTGGCAACCTCTGGTCATCCTAGACGCAATGCACATTGGACAAGTGGAATACCACCCTTACGGCCCGATTCGTAGAATGAGATACTATAACGATAAGTTCTGGTTTAGATAAGTTCTCATTTAGATATCGTCTGTATGTCGTATAATTGACAGAAGCAGCTCGATTCGGGCAACCAATGTCACTTTGACATTAGAAATATCGTAGACAGATCTTATTGGGATCACAGCGGAATCGAAATAAACGTCAATTTTGACATGTCGTTCAGTTATCGATCTTTCCAAGATCTTAAACGTGTCTTAATCATTCTTCGAATCGGGTCCTTAGACGGAGTTTACACCATGCCCCCTAATAATCCGACAAACTTTAATAACTTTGATTTATTTTATTTAGGTTTGCCAACAGGTGCAATACAAAAAAATACTTATAAATGACAACAATAAGATAATATTGCTGGAGTTTTCACCCAATTAAAGGCAAACACGGATTGCATGTAACAGATTTTGCATACATAAGTGTTTTATATCCTAAGTAAATACTAAATATATACAAGGTAATGCTGGAATTAGTAGAATACAGACAATAAGCTACGTAACTAGTGAGATTGATGCTATCAGTAGTCTAAGTAAGTATACGTTTACAATTTTTACGTTAGGATGTCTAGGAAGCAAGTGAGTGGACAAACTTCTCGCTTCAGTAGGCCTAGAGGCCTCTTAACCGGCCTGGTATCCTATTTTTCTAGCCGTGACGTATCGTGACGTCGCAGGGCACTGACCCCCGGTTGCTCCCGAGTAGCGGCCGTCGATCCAGCCACGATCTTATTCCTTTGTAACAATAGTTATAAGAAAACTCCAATCGAAACTTAAACTTATGGAAATGGAATGATCACTTTTCGTTCGCATACATCGATACATTTTATTTTTCGATAGAGGTTTGTTGATAAATGATCGTCATCTTGGCCAAGGTAGAACAGTAGGCCTAATAGGCCAATCCAGGGGCCCATTTCTCGAACGGTATTAGTCTAATATTATTAGCGTGTTGCCATGGTAACCCATACGACCTGACAGTTCCTGGACTAATAATATTAGTCTACGACTATTAATATTAGTTCGAGAAAGAGAAAGAGAAGAGACGGGAACAATTTTTTGGCAATCTGATTAAATTGTCTAATGACTAATCCAAGCAGGTGGTGCGGACGCAAACACTAATTTGTCTCGCCGATTTTGAGCGCCAATTATGACCGACAATTCTGATAGAATGGAGGTGTGGACGCAAGAATACCAATTTGTGACTCTAGTATTCGTGTTTAGGGGCTTTATTTTTAATTTAGAGCGCTCAAATATCACCATAAATCTAAAATTGGTGATTAAATTGGAGATTGACGCCAATTTCTTGTCAGTCAATTTGTTCATAACATGTGGACTGGCGTTATTTTAAGTATAATCAGGGGTAGTCCCCTGACCACATATTATACCTACAAGTATTTGTTCTAGTATTATTTTTAAACAAATGTGTACCTTTTTAGTTACAAATGGTTCACTTTTTGAAACAACATTTTAGAATTTCGGGAAGATCCATAGACATACTAAAACTGGCTATATTTCGAAAATAAAAGCACTTGATGCCATATACGACGTTTTCTAGAAGGTGTTTTTCTCCAAATTCATCCGTTATCGGATCGGTCAATCGAGCCGATTCGAAGAATGATTAAGACACGTTTAAGATCTTGGAAAGATTTATTTCGATTCCGCTGTGATCCCAATAAGATCTATCTACGATATTTCTAACGTCAAAGTGACATTGTTTGCCCGAATCGAGCTGCTTCTGTCAATTATACGACATACAAACGATATCTAAATGATAACTTATCTAAACCAGAACTTATCGTTATCGTATCTCATTCTAAGAATCGGGCCGTAAGGGTGGGTGGTATTCCACTTGTCCAATGTGCATTGCGTCTAGGATGACCAGAGGTGGCAGTATGGTTCCATTTTTATCACATGTCACTATGCCCATCACTTTCGCGCCCTTACTTGTTAGAACGTGACAGGTATGGTGTGGCAAACAAGCCAAGCCGTCGTATCTCATTCTTCGAATCGGGCCGAATGTGTAAATGCTCTGAGGACACAAATATCAAGGCCTGCGCTCGGCAACCGGCAGTAACCAGTGCGCGGGCGCACTTTCTCTGTTCGTGCTTGTTGTGTCGAGGGTCCCGGATCCCGGATGCTACGATTTCAAGCCCGAACAGAACTAATTTGGTATTTGAAGCGTTATGGTGGTCTGAGTTGGTGGATTGCCAAGATAAACCTTTTTAAATTACAAAAAATAATTGATCATAATGTAGCGTGTATTTATCAACTGAACTTTCTGCCCTGCGGCATTAGGTACAAATAAAAATTTCAAAAATTTGTATGAAATATGTATTACGCTCCTATTTTTTACAATAATCATCTTCTTCCTCGCGTTGTGCCGGCATTTTGCCACGGCTCATGGGAGCCTGGGGTTCGCTTGACAACTAATCCCAAGATTTGGCGTAGGCACTAGTTTTTACGAAAGCGACTGCCATCTGACCTTCCAACCCAGAGGGTAAACTAGGCCCTGTTGGGATTAGTCCGGTTTCCTCACGATGTTTTCCTTCACCGAAAAGCGACTGGTAAATATCAAATGATATTTCGTACATAAGTTCCGAAAAACTCGTTGGTACGAGCCGGGGTTTGAACCCGCGACCTCCGGATTGCAAGTCGCACGCTCTTACCGCTAGGCCACCAGCGCTTGGTGATTATTTTTTACAATAATCATAAAATCGAAAAAAGTAAAACGTAGGAGCATAGCTATGGTTAATATACATGAAATGATGTAAAAATATTTTCCATAATCTCAATATCCAGAGAGAAAGATGGGGACTACGTTTGTACGGAGAAGCGGCCGTCCCCTTTCCTCTTAAGAGGGAAGTCTTCTTCCTCGCGTTGTCCCGGCATTTTGCCACGGCTCATGGGAGCCTGGGGTCCGCTTGACAACTAATCCCAAGATTTGGCGTAGGCACTAGTTTTTAAGAAAGCGACTGCCATCTGACCTTCCAACCCAGAGGGTAAACTAGGCCTTGTTGGGAAGTATACGTATAAAAGAGAAAACTTTTACCCACTTCTAAATATTTTCCATTCTCAATGATTTTTTTGTTTGTTATTGAGACAATAAAAAATCTAGATTTATAGGTTTTCCTTTTTTCAAAATTTGAAAAACATAAAAAAAAAATCAATAAAGCGAAACCAATAAACCTAGAATATATTATGCTGAAGCGATCGACATCAAAATCAAAGTGATTCGTTAAGATTTAGTTAGTGGAAACTGTTTTCACCCGAGATGGAATTAAATAGAAAAATTACCGTTAGATTCGAAAAGCTATTCTTCCCTCTCAATTCTGTAAATATAGCTAATTAACTTAACGGGAAAGGGTCAACGTATTATCAGTCATATTAAACAAAACATAGCGCTAAATACTTACTAATAGTGTAAGGGCTGCGCAGACGCAACACAGGAAACAGGAAGAGACCAATCAACATTCCTAAAAATACCACATTCGTGCGTCCGGCCGGCGACCTAGTACGTGTGGCGTCTCCTGTTTATTCCTAAATATTGGATTAGACTGGATTATTTACATACTACGTACACAAATTACAATTTTAATAATCTATTTATTCAAGTTATAGTAGATTGTTAACCAAGGAATGAAAGGCTGACTTATTTCTGTCGAGGCAGTTTGGCGTTCGAACGCAGCGCAGTGTGAGCGCAAATAGTCCGAGACTGAAATGATGTCATCCGAGTTAAACACTCTACTTTTCATTTCGAATACGACTAAAGTAAAATACATGCATAGTTTTTCTTGAGGGTACATACTTTCAATTAACAAATTAGGTAAAAGTATCGTATATTCAATGCTTAGCGATGGTTTCCTTTAATACTGTCCGGATGTTTACAGGTCGTAATTTTCAACCGAATCTCGTCAAATTTTGTGAGCAGATTCAGTAGTTACATATAATTTTTCTTTCGTTTCGTTTTTTTGGAAAATATTCAAAATGATCCTTCTTGCCTTCTTGAACTTACTGTGGGGCTTACTTAGTCAATTTGTGTAAGAATATCGAAATTTATTTATTTAATTTATAAGCATATTAAATATTTAAAAATTATATTTTTAGATTTTTAGGTTTTCATATGTTGTATAAATAATTTACTTGTTGTTTTGTTGTTAACGTAGGGAAGAGCGGTGCCTCCCAACACAGGCAATTCTTTGCTTACCGGGCGGCTCCATCCCCTAAATCATGGCCATGTGTATTTTAAGGAAATAAATAATTTTGTATTTTTGTATTTTGTATTTGTATTTTACCTTTTTTAAGCTTATGAACAGTGATCGACACAGACGGTGCCACAACGCGGGATTCCGAGTAGAAATCTTAATATGCACGACTCAAATGTCGCAATCTCGTTCGAATAAGTAATTCTATTGAATGTTATTTTAAATTATTATTTTTTGAGTTTTTAGGGTTCCGTAGTCAACTAGGAACCCTTATAATTTCGCTATGTCCGTCTGTCTGTCTGTCCGAGGCTTTGCTCTGTGGTCGTTAGTCCTAGAAAGCTGAAATTTGACATGGATATATAAATCAATAAATCCGACCAAGTCGTACAATAAAGTGGGGGTGATTTTTTTTTGTTTCATCCCTACAGTGTGGGGTATCGTTAGAAAGGTCTTTCAAAATTAATAGGGATACTCAGAAAACATTTTTTGATAACGTAAATATATTCGGAGATAATCGCTCCGAAAGAAAAAAAATGTGTCCCCCCCTTCTAACTTTTGAACCGTAGGTCCAAAAAATATGAAAAAAATCGTGGAAGTTGAGCTTAAGAAAGACATTAAATGAAAACTATAGCGGACATGATCAGTTTAGCTGTTTTTGAGTTATCGCAAAATGTTTTCCCTTCATAGTAATTAGACGTACATCCACAGTTCATCTATTGGTTAACAATCTACTATACTTTAAGCTTCAGTTTAGCTTATTGTGACGGAAGAGTAACTACGGAACCCTACTCTGAGCATGGCCCGCATGCTCTTGGCCGGTTTATTGAATAATATTTCTACTCAAAATTTGCCGTGTGGCTCTGTTCGTGCCGATTACTGTACCCCTAGTGTAAATAAATTCGATTTCCAAACGTGACGTACGCGTTTGCGTTTAGTCTCATTTTGTATTGGATTTCGAAAGAGCGCGCCAAGCGGGACGTTTTGGAACCTCAAAATCCTATACAAAATGAGACTTAACGCAAACGCGTTCGTCACGTTATGATGTCGATCAAAGTTACACTAGGGGTACAGCTTATGAATCTTAACGCGAGCGTAACAAAACCACTAGTGTAAGGTTCTTTATAAAGATATAAGTACTACGTACCTATAACCGATTTATACTAATTTTGTTGTTTATTTTTGTATCCTTTTGGGTGTAATTCGATATTGTTGTGGCAATTCTATGTCAATCTGGGTAATGTCATTTTGATATGGCAACTCAATTGTTTTTTTTTTAATGACGATGGTGACATATAATTTGGAGGGAGACTTGACGTTTATGATTGAAGGATTTTCCTAGTTATTTTTAATTGTAATTCATTAATAAATGGAAATAACTACTAAAAGTGATTTTACTTGAAGAAATAAGACTAGACCCTACACTAGTTTTATAATTTTCTAATACAATCCAGTCAGAAACAGGATCATCGAACCTCATGACCAATGATTTGAAATCTCACCCGGCTTGCGGTCGTGACAAACGCAGCGATGCGTTACTGAGGGTAAAAACTGGATCGACTATAACAGCCGTTTTCTTTGACAATTAAGAGTAGCGCTGCAAGATCGGTTCTCCACACAAACGCTCTCATTTTAAAACGACTAGATTGCTTTGAAAGTTTGTACTTACGATAAGATAAGGTACATCTAGTCTTTAGTTAGTAAAGGTACTTGACCATGTATATAAGGCCCAGTGCCTAACAAAGCCCACTTTTTAAATATTACCTAGATCATTTTTACAAAAACTGTTACAGTTAATATTAAACATTGTTATCTAAGCCAAAGCTAATATTAATACGTCGATGATTTAAGAGGGAGGAATAACGTAAAAACGGTACTTTTTCTATGAAGTTCTTTTTCGGAATACTTTTACGGAACAGTTTCCACTAACTAAATCATAACAAATCACTTTGATATTGATGTCGATCGCTTCAACATATTATTTATATTGATTTCAAGGTTTCGCTTTTTTGAAACAAACATTTTTTTTTTCAAACTTTGAAAAATAGGAAAACTTATAAACCTAGTTTTTCATTGTGTCAGTAACATAGTTACTAAAAAATCACTCGACGGTAAATTCCCTCGTAATTAGCAAACAAATAAATTTTGTTGTTTTTCTCTTAAAATCCGTAGTATTTTTTTTATAAAAGTAGGTAAATAAGGTGGGCCTTATATGGGTCCGGTACCTTAACTAATAAACATCGCTCCACTCTTTTTGCGTCGGGCGTTAAAAATGGCCAAAATTAAAACAACGTATGTATTATGATGGAACCATCAAAATTATTTGTCTAAAGTTTCTACTTGTTTTAAGTTCATTGTATGTATTACAATCTCTAGCAACGAAAACTTAATGTTCATATTAAATTTCATGTTATTGTTATTTCAGAATGTTATTTCAAAATTTTAAAATGAGAGATCAATTTTGATTGTATGGCGACATTGGCGGCGGCTAGGGGGGCGATTTTTGAATTTTTAGCGCTCGGTACCGTGTGCTTTCAATATATCTCCACTATTAGGCATTTAAATTCTACTAATATAATTGAAAACGAGTTATCAATACCTACCACTAGATTCCCAATTCATAATGCTCGTATTTCAAAAATAGCAATTCGCCGTTTCCCACAGATTTTCGAGTGACGAAATCGAGCGCTCAATATTCAAAAATTGGCCTCTAGGTGCATGTGACTCACATCAAACCGAAATAAAACATACCTATACCATTACAAGTCTATTATTGACACAATTCAGTAGCTTGGATGTATTCAATGCTCACTCAATAGGTTACCAATGAGTCGAGCGCTTAAGCGAACCGTCCTATGCAATCATTTTACGTACGTAAATGGCTCTGTTGGACTGTGAGTGTTAGGACTGTGGTTTTTACATATAAATAGAGTGATTCTTGAGGACGGTTAAGGCGTATAATTTGTTAAGGTTTTGTGTAAATTGGTTGAAATATGACGATATTTGCGAATGAAGTCAGAACAAAATCACGCTGGCTAAGAGCTTTAATCTAAAACGCTACCCAAACCGTTTGAGCTATAACAACACAGTGTATTGTCTCTCTTTCATTGGTCTACAAAAAAGTCCACGATGCTGTATGTCTATCTTTTAAGGATAACTTTTTATACCCATTCATATCTTTTACAGAAAGATTTCATAATACGTGGTATTTGCAAAAATATTTACACGGATACAGTACCTACTCGTATTAATAATTATTAAATTAAATACGTTAGTTATATTAAGCATTCCATACAGATTACAATGGTCCCTTTCGGGCTTTTAAAGTTCTATTTCGGGCCATATAACTTGTATGAAATATTAAAGAACTTCCGTTAGTGCCTATTTTTACCACCTTATGCGCTGCGATCGCTTTACTTTACTTACCTCCACCATGCACTTCACACGGTGCCAATGGCTATGGGGCAAACTGAGATCAGATCATATGCAGCAGTGTGAAATAGTGGATTGTGTCACAAGGGAGCAAAATGACATGACACACACTCAATCAATGTATCTTTGGTAAAAGTTACCTTTTCTACGCTGTTAAGCGTTCTAAAAGTAAAAGTTAAGTTGTTCTAAAGTTAAGCTGTAAGAATATTATCCTAATCGTTCTATTATTGTTTATTAGATATGTGATTGTGTAGCGGCGATAAGAATGAGAGGTCTATTTACATAAATCCAGTAGCGCCTTCGGAGACCGCGTGGTGGTCAAATTCGATAAATCCTCTGCTTTATCGACAGCTGCATACGTCCATAGGATGCACTGGATCAGGAGGCACTTTCTTTTTGGTTTACACTTAAAACTACAGCGACAGACTCGAGTTATGATTGATTTTAAACGAAGTACGGCGACGACGTGCGCTCGCTTTCAACGGCAAAAGTTTTTTTTTCCTTTACTAGGTGGCGTCTACACGCGTCGGAAACACGGCTTTGGGATAATGTTAGTTACCATCTGAAAATATGCCACCACACACAAGAAAAATATATTCTTTCTTAATTGTGTTGCTTTGTACTTTAGAAAAAATATGTATAGAAATTTTAATACTAATCTGTTCCTCTACGGAACAGATCGTATATGCATACTTGGAACCGGTCACACTAGTTTTATTCTACGCTGGACTCGTATGACCAAGCGACAGGAATACCGTCCTTATCGCACTATTACAATATGTAATTGGTGGCTGGTAACCGATAGCGTCGACCTTACTATCGAAAAAGTTCTTATCGGAATGTCATCGTATCGTAATATATTGTTCGTCCGAACTCGGTATATACCTACATATATATTTATTTATTTTATACGGACATTGTTACACAAGTTAACTAAATCCCACGGTAAGCCAGGCTTGAGTTGTGGGTACTTAGACAACGATATATAATTATAATATACAAATACTTAAACACATAGAAAACATCCATGACTCAGGAACAAATATCTGTGCTCATCACACAAATAAATACCCTTACCGGGATTCGAACCCAGGACCATCTGCTTCATAGGCAGGGTCACTACCCACTAGGCCAGACCACTCTTCAATTCGTCGCCAGTCGTCGGCATTTAATTACATAATAAGTTTGCGACTCGTGTCAATAAAATGCAACTTACTCAACAGTTTATAGGTATACACCGTGTTTTTTTTTATTTCCGTTAATTTCAAGGGTGCATTCCTGAGCTTATATTAAGTAACTTTCTCAAAGACACCGGTATTCTATACTCTGTATCTTTAGGTATTTAAATAAAAGTAAACCAAATCTACCCACAAATGGCTCCTTAAGCCAGTTGAGGGTAGATAAAAACATTACATGATCAAATAATGTATGTTAAAGTCAGGTCGTTCAGTGAGAAATCCTGGCTGTTTTTGTATTTGGTTGGTTAACTAATAAATGTTATATTTACCCGAAAATATACAAATTATAATGTTTACTTTTATTTAAATACCTAAAGATGCAGAGTATAATTGACTCCATTTCGGATATAATCAATAATTTATTTTTATCTTATAAGGCCCCTACGAGAGTGTACACTTGCCTTAGGGCCTATTTACGTACTGATTATACTTGCCGCAAAACTAACTGGCCACTGAGATCATAATGCTATCTCCTTTACCCTTGTTAAACCAACCAACAGTGAAAGAGATGGCATTATGACCTGACCTGCCAGATAGTTTTGCGGATAGTATAGTGTTTAGTACGAGTTAATACGTTTGCTACTAAACGTAAATACTATCTCGGACGATCGATGTTTGAAATGTCATCATTTTCAATTGTTTCGTTAAATTAAATATAACGCAACAACAACGCTATATGCAAGATTTAATTACTTTTTATGAAAAATTCAAAAATAAATAAAAACTTTTTTAACTATTATTCATGCCATTAGTTTCCTTAAACATAGTTTAACGGAATTCAATAAATACACGGTATATAGGATATAGGTACCTACCCGTATACGGTTTGTTTTCTTTCGGGTACTTCTATCAAACGCATTATACAGTATACATATAATTAGATAATTTATATTATTTATATGCGCCGGCGCTCCGCTTTGAATGCCAATGCGATGCGCTTCCTCCGTACGAAGAACCGACGTTCTGGTGAAACAGGATGTGCGCGTGCGCGGTTTCTATGTTGTTTCAGTGTTGTCAGCTAAGAATGTTAAAAGTTGATAAAATACACAAGGCCCATAATCAGTTTTGAATGCAATAATTTATATATTTATTTGACGACCGGTGTGGCATAGTGGGTAGTGACCCTGCTTATGAAGCTGATGGTCCCGGGTTCAAATCCCGGTAAGAGCATATATTTGTGTGATGAACACGGATTTTTGTTTCTGAGTCATGGGTGTTTTATATGTATTTAAGTATTTATAATTATATATAATATATATCGTTGTCTAGGTACCTTACCTACGACACAAGCCTTATTGAGTTTACTGTGCAGTGGGACTTAGTCAATTTGTGTAATAGTGTCCTATAATATTTATATATTTCAATATTGTTGATTTCTATGTATTTATTTACAATAACAATATACAAAATGGGTATATGCAGAGGATTACTGTAACTAGCTTAAATCTAAAATAGGCCGTTGAGGCATTGTACCAAGGATGCTGGCGGCCTTTCCTCGTTGTATCGCAATGCTGATACGTTGTGTGAGGAAGTCGCCAGCTTCAAATATTTATATATACTCGTATGTGCGATGATTTACGATGTGAATATATACGTCATACTGAGCAACTTTTCCTATCGGACCAGCCCCGAAATCATTAAAAATAGTTTTTACCCTCGTGCTTCTTCTTCTTCCTCGCGTTGTCCCGGCATTTTGCCACGGCTCATGGGAGCCTGGGGTCCGCTTGACAACTAATTCCAAGATTTGGCGTAGGCACAAATTTTTACGAAAGCGACTGCCATCTGCCCTTCCAACCCAGAGGGTAAACTAGGCCTTGTTGGGATTAGCCCGGTTTCCTCACGATGTTTCCTTCACCGAAAAGCGGCTGGTAAATATCAAATGATATTTCGTACATAAGTTCCGAAAAACTCATTGGTACGAGCCGGGGTTTGAACCCGCGACATCCGGATTGCAAATCGCACGCTCTTACCGCTAGGCCACCAGCGCTCCCTCTTACCGCTAGTTTTTACCCTCGTGCTAATATTTATAAATACCTGAGCAAGTGGAAAATATCAAAATTGAACCACGAGCGAAGCGAGTGGCTTGAATAATGGAACCTTGAGCGTTGCGAGGGTTTCAAGGCCCGAGGATTAAACAAACTGTGTAATGAAAACTGCGGTGTTTCCGGATCGATACGACCTTCAACCTTTCAAGAAAACAGCGTACCCCCTTACCCATACATGTCGCACATGTAACCCCTCTAGTGTTGCAGGGATCTAAGACAAAGTAGATAACAGCCCTCCGCTGTACTAACTCAGCTACCAACACCAGCACTGCCAAGAAATACTGTTCAGCTTCCTAACGGTTCCGAGCTTACTTCTAGCTGGCGACAAGGACAGCCAGAATCACCACCAGCGGTCACCAACGGCGACCAACGATTCAGCTCCACAACTCCCGGACTGAAGGTAACTTCAACTTACAATAGGTATTTTAATCGGCCCCTAAATTTCATTCCCTATCGCCCCCCTTTGGACAGGTCCCAGGATCTTCCTGAGCACTTTTCTTTCCGCTATCAGGAGCTGACTTTCCTCTTTCCGAAGTGACGACGGCTCCTGGAGAATCCGGAAAAATGCCGAGATCGAAGAGTTGGTGGCTGAGCCCAATATCATTGGCGTAACTAAATCCCACAGACTTCGCTGGCTTGGTCACCTACTCAGAATGGGGGAGGATCGCGTAGTCAAGGAAGCGTACTTGAGGCGACCAACCGGCCGTCGATCGATCGGACGCCCCAGGTACTGCTGGTGTGATGTCGTGGAGGCGGACCTGCGTCGGCTGAATGCCGATTCATGGCAGGAAATCGCGCTGGATCGGGACAGTTGGCGTTCTCTCGTTTCGGAGGCCAAGATTCTTTTTGGATCGCTGAGCCAAAGCAGTTAGTTTGTGTCTATGGGAAGGATTTCGAAAAAATATTCCTTATGGCACAACCAGTTGTGCATACGAAGTTGGTCTATGAGGAAAGCCTGGTTTTATCGCCCCCCTTTTTCGAATTATAATCCACTCTCTCGCTACTGAACAAATATTTAAATTAATTTATTCACTATCAGATGATAATTAAAACAAATAAAAACATGATTATTGATAAGCTGGGTTCTCTGAAATCTCTAGTATTAACTGAAATAAATATCATATATACTAAGAAAAGCATGTACTTGGAAAAATTCGATCTATGGCGCCATGACCCCGGTGGCCGAGTGGCTCAGGCACCTGCCGCGATTGCAGAGGACGCTGGTTCGATTCCAGCCTGGGGCACTGAAGCCCTTGGTCACTTTTTCTTAGTATATGACATTTATTTCGGTTTATAATTTATGTTTATGTTAACGGCACCAGTCATGGGATTTTAGAGTACCTTAATATTTCCTCGGCACCCGTAAAATGTCTACCAATTTACGCGTTAATAGTCGAATGTCATATTCGACTTTTGTTTTCAATGTATTCAATGAATATACTGCAATTGGTTTCAATATTATTAACAAATTAAAACTATGTTTTTTGCTCCCGTCATGGGATGTAAGGCGCCATTAATTTTAAATTAAAGACAAATCTGTGAAACAGGTAAGAGAGGTATGGGCATTGTGATGTCACCTCACTTTGTGGTAGGGCACAGCACAGCGGATGTCATTCCAGATCTAGAGCAGAGCCCAACTGGGGAAGTACTTCCACCTTACAGAAAACAGCAGCCAAATAACACTAGACCCTACTCATAGTGTTGTGTTCCTGCCGGTGAGTAAGGTTGCCAGAGCTCAACGAGGGGGGGCGGGTTTAGGGTCGGCAACGCGCATGTAACTCCTCTGGAGTTGCAGGCGTACATAGGCTACGGAGACTGCTTACCATCAGGCGGGCCGTATGCTTGTTTGCAAGCAGCTTGTAAGCAGCTCTGTCTCCTGTTCATGGTAAAATGTTACCAGAGTTTAAAAACTGATGATTATTACTTATTTTACAGGATTTGTCTATACCATCCCATTACTGGTGCCTGTTCCATTATAGGGGTATTTACTATAGTATTTTTACTTGAAATAAAAACAAATGAAAATATTTTCTGAAAATAATTTAATTTGTGTTAATACTTCAAATAGTATCTAAAGTACACAAACAAAACAAATACAAACAAATTTTAATGAAATTCTTTTATTATTTTACACTTATGAAACATTTGGGTAGTGCATCTCACAATAACATTTTTGACTTTGATTCAAAGCAAATTACCCAATTCTTTATTAAATGCGTTACGATCACAACAGTCGTGCAATCATGTGTCTATTATCTGTACCCCTAGTGTACATTTATTCGATGACGTAACGCGACGTACGCGTTTGCGTTAAGAGGCTGTCAACACCCAATGTCCGTGAAATTGATGTTACTTAAACAGTTTTTTAAGAAAGACTATTTGTTTTAGTCAAGTAAGAAAAATATATGTTCATATTAATTATATTTCAAAGACCGTGGTCGTACTCGATACACGATTGAACGAAATCGGCTCGATAGAAAATAATTGCAAAGATTGGTCTTAAAATCACAATTAAACGGTTTTATGTCTTTATTGTTTTGACTTATGGGTCTGCAATTTAAATCACAATTTCAAAACATTTATATCTAAACCGTGGTCGAGTTAAATATTACACTAATAATCCACTTTTTTTTATTTAAATATTTTTCTTATTATTCCCTTGCCTGGGCCCAGTAACATGCGACAGTGCTATCTCATTTACTCCAATACAAATAGACAGTGTGCGCGCTTTAGGTATTGACAGCCTCTTAAGTCTCATTTTGTATGGGATTTTGAGTTTCCAAAACGTCCCGCTTGGCGTGCTCTTTCTAAATCCTATACAAAATTAGACTTAACGCAAACGCGTACGTCACGTCACAAAATCGAATAAATTTACACTAAGGGCTCTGATTATTAAATAAATTAAATTACTTACATTACGTTTTTACATCCCAGATAGTAAAAAACTTTGCTAAACTCTTCATGCTCTTCGAATAGACATTCCATTTTTGAAATTTGTAATAATTTATACAATGTGTTTGCACACGTACGAGTATAGTGGAGCCGTTTAGGATTAAAACTTATTTACATTCCATCCCTGCGGCGGCATCATGGTTCCATTTTTATCACTTGTCACTATGCCCGTCACTTTCGCACTTACATGCTTATTAGAACGGGACAGGTATGGTGACAAATGATAAAGAGCCGACCATCTTAGCCCTAATGGATTATATAATATTTATTTAAATAAAAAGGAATCTAAATATATTAAGAATATTTCATAAAAACTAGTACAGGAACGCTATGGTACTTTGTTTCTCAGGGCTCCTCTACACGATGGCCCAGCGTAGGCCAGTCTAAGGGACGCAGCTATGCGGTGAAATGAGATAGCAATATCACTTGCTCCCTCTAACGCATCAATGCGTCCCTTGGACTGGCCTACGCTGGGCCATCGTGTAGAGGAGCCATCACAACACATGACATTACAAATACCGCTTAAGTATACAGTATGAAAATGTTACCAGAACCGCTAGTGTAAATTTATTTGATGGCGTGACGTACGCGTTTGCATTAACTCATTTTGTATGGCATTTAGAAACAGGGCGCCAAGCGGGACGTATTGGAAACTCAAAATCCCGTACAAAATGAGACTTAACGCAAACGCGTACGTCACGTTACGATATCGAATAAATGTACACTAGGGGTACAGTACCTTTTTGTTGCTTGAAGTGACATTCTATCTAATTTAAACTATCATGTCGTGAGACATATGGATCGTGTCATTCACGAAGACGCGCGCCTGGAATGGTTTTGTCATGTTGTTAAAGGTTAGATTTGACAAATCTGCGCGTCATCTTGGATGACACGATCCAAACACCACATTTACTGAGAAAACGGTTGTTTTAAATGCACAATATTGAACAACATTGGATGCTATTAAAATAAAGTATATCAGTAGCAATGTATGTACAGCAAAGTGAAGTAGGGCAACACTCAAAAAGCAGTATTGCGTTGGTATTGCGCTAAGAAAAGCAGCAATGTACATCGAACCAAAACATGTTGTTATCATAACCTCAAATTTTATAAATATTTACGATCAACGAGCGTGATTGTATATTGTAGGCTCCTTGACTTTGCTTAAGTTCATGCAAAAGCTTATATAATATATTGGTATTTAATGGAGACAGCAGAAATTTATCTTGAAATAGCAACGATTCAGAATGTAAACAAGATGGCTGTCATTCACTATCCACATTCCACAGATAAAACACAGATGACACACGATTTTGGAATTATTCGAAAACAGTGTTGCTAACCCGCGATTTTTCAAATTTGCCGCCTTTCGCTACTGACAATATTTGCTTGACCAATTATATCTACTTATATCTAAAGTGCACCACGTCCTAAGTTACTTACTAAGTGACATACATTATAATACTACACAATACATAATAGTACAGAAATGACACTTCTTACAAAACCGAAGTTTGACAGCGATTCAAGGACAAATCATACTGTCCCTTTCTAATGTATGGCACACACTTTCGGCTATTTAGGGTTGTCAAAATCAAGTCATTATCTTATCTGTGGTCGTGCACGCATAGGAACGTCAAGTTGTGCCAACCCTAATTGCTCGGAGCAATGCCGAGCCGAATGGAGCCGAGAATACCCGAAAGGAGCTGATAATACTTAAGGGGCCCACTGATTGCGACGATATCGGCTTGTCAGTTATACGCGATTGTCAGCTTTTGCGAATAACTGACAGGCCGATATCGTCCGGCGAACTGGTAATCAGTTTATAACTAAGGCAGTCATCCTACCGACAGCGAGAAGGCGACTGGCGACTATTATCTCACACGAGTGACGTACGCGTTGATATTGGTTCCGTGTAAGAGATACATAATTTGTATTTATCGTGCTTCGCTGTTCACACTGCTGCTATCGAGTACGTAGAGAAATCAGGCTAATCGCCGCCGGTTAGACAGCAGCTTAATTAAAATGTTGAAACTATATCATACCTATTTATCAGGACGGGAAATTAAAAAATTACATTTTAGGGGCTAACAATAAAATTATACACCGTGAGCCAATTAAATCCGACAGATTTTATCCAGGTGTATTCTTGACCACGTTAGAGACTAAAATGTATTTTAGATATAATGTCCATTTTAGTGAAAATTTGTTTCTGATATAACTTAGTTAAAAACGCCTTTTTAGCTGTGAAGCTGCCACTATGAGACTTGGTTTAGACATACCTACTGACAGACATAAAAATTTTAAAGAGAACTTGCAATTATTATTTGTAAATATAAAAACACTTTACTTACCTATTCGTTGTATTTTTTTTACCAAGATGTATAAATAAATAACGTGTAGTGTGCAAAAAAAAAAAAACAAAAAAAAATTTTTGGACAAAAAAAATATTTTTGCGATATTGGCTAAAACTCATAATTTTTTATTTGCTCCTTTTGACCTCAGGAATGCGTGGTTAAAGTCTGTCGGGTTTAATTGACCCACGGTTGGCTTTTGTGTTTATCTTTTTTTTTGTGTAATTCGACAATTAGAGACTGTATACATCTCTAACAAATCATATCATATTTGTAATTGTATTTTGTTCTTTTTATGATTGTAAAAAATTAACATGTAAAAGTGTACCTATATGCTGAATAAATGTTTGTTTGTTTGTTCGTATGGGTGTTTCATATGTATTTAAGTATCTTTTGAACGAATATAAAATAAGAGCTTTTGTGGTAATTTAGTACCTATATTTTTAGGCAAAATAGCAAAAAAAATTTTTTGAGGCAGGTCTTGAGACTCTTTGAGTAACTTTACGATTTACAAAAAAAAGTAACAAAGTAAAGTAAATTTGAGGTTTATATTTACTATTTAATGATTGGGACCATTTTTTTTTACAAAAACACCCAGTTGTAGAGTCGAACCAAGCAATGACATTTATTAGCAAACAAAGTGTGTGTGTGTGCGCCAATGACGGATATATCCGCACCATAAGTCCAACGCCGAAGACAGATTAATCCGTCACAGACCACAGAGCAACATAGACGAGCATATGCTTAGTTCAATTTCAGTTTTGGCATCGGTGACGTGGCGTCCGAGGCAGCTTGCTTAGAGCATTGAACCAACCGGAGACGCCTTGTCTGTAATTTTCTTTTCAGTCTGCCGATTGCGGAGGGGCACGTCAAATGTAATACGTACGTAACTTACAAATAGCCACGTCAGATAAACGTCAGTCCATGCTATAAGTATGACCATTGACAGAGATTTTCGACAGAGGGGTAAGCTCTAAGGCATTTGTGTTTGACACGGCATCGAAAAGTTAATGTCAAATTTCTATGAAAATCTTACATTTATAATGACACTCCATCATTTCGTTCTATTCAAGCCGGTGCAAGGTTAGCTTAGACGGTTTCTATTGCTCTTAGTGTGGTAGCCTCTTTTACACGGAACCCTATAGAAAAAAGCAGCCAAACAAAACTAGACCCTACTCATAGTGTCACGAGGGTGCGGAGTGCTAGGGTCGGCAACGCGCATGTAACTCCTCAGGAGTTACAGGTGTATATAGGCTACGGAGATTGATTACCATCTGGCTATATGCCTCTTTGCCACCGACGTAGTATCCAAGGCCTTAAAAATAGCGGTAAATAACGGTTTATTTCGGTTTTACTCCGAACGCGAACTTTTTAAGAACTTGATTGTAACCTAAATAAACCGGTTTATTTGACGAGTGACGCGACGGCCGTCCGGCCCGGTGGTGTGCCGCGTAAACAAAGACACCGACATAAGAAACCGGTTTTTATATTTCTAAACCGGTTAATCTAACAAGAACTTTATGGAAATGTTTTCCCAAAAAACGGTTCAAAAATAACGGTTTTACGAACGAAACCGAAATTACAAGGTTTTGCGCCAAATATTGCGGATTGGAAATTTAACCGGTTTCCGAGCCATGCCAGTCACGACTGTCGTACGGTCACGTCTGAAAATATCGATACGAAAAAAGTGCCAAAAATATGTATACACGACTTCATTGCCCATATATTAAAGTAGTGTTTACATATTTTTGCCACATTTTTCGTATCGATATTTTCAGACGTGACTGTACCATCGTTACTACGTAGACACAAGTACATTTGAAAGTCCAAACGGTTCTAAATACAGTAAAAATAAAATTTATTAACAACCAATAAATAAATGCACAATACAACTATTAAAACTAAATGCACCTATACGTAGAACAGACGGACCCGCGACGTGGTGAGCAGCAGGTCGCCATCGAAGAACTTCGTCTCAATCACCACGTTGCCACTGGAAAAATAGAGGGTTAAACTTTATTTCACTTCCTTTATTTTGACGATCGGTCTGACTAGGTAGTTACCCTGCCTATGAAGCAGATGGTCCTGGGTTCGAATCCCGGTAGGTCATTTATTTGTGTGATGAGCACAGATATTTGTTCCTTAGTCATAGGTATTTTCTATGTATTTAAGTATTTATATATTTTATATACACCGTGTTTTTATTGAATTTCGTTAACTTCGGGGTATCGGTAAGTACGTTTAAGGAAACTAAATGGCATAGTTAATTTTCAAAAAAAAAAAAATTGTTTGTTTTTTTTACTACTTATTTTTATTTTTATAAAAAGTAACTAAATGTTGCATATAGCGTTGTTGTAACACGGGCATTACAAGCAAATGTATGAACTCGCACTAAACACTAATCAATAAGTAAACAGGCCCTAAGGCAAGTGTACACGCTCGTAAGGGCCTTATAAGATAAAAATTAATGATTGATTATCTCCGAAATGGAGTTAATTAGAATATCGGTGTCTTTGAGAAAGTTACTTAATTTAAGCTCAGGAATGCACCCTCTTAATTAACGCAAATAAAAAAAAAACACGGTGTATATTGTTGTCTGAGTTCCCACAAGACGAGCCTTTTTGAGCGTACTGTGGGGCTTAGTCAATCAGTGTAAGAATGACGTATAATATGTCGTCAGTTGACAAGCAAAACTCACTAATTAGCACCACATGTTCATAGCCATAATGAACCATATTACTACTAAATAAGGTTGATTTTTGTTTAATTCTTTTTTAGTACTAGTAGACTGAGTGGTCCACCTATTTAAAAATCGACTATCCATTAACCTTTTGACCGCCAAAGACGTCATATGACGCGCGCAGCTACAGCCCAATATCAACCTTCATGCGTACCGACAAGGTTCACGATTACGCGCCGCGTACGGTAGGCGTGGCGTTCAAAAGGTTAAAAGTCACCAGTAGAGAACCCATTCAAAAATTATATACGTGTGATCTTAGCCATTGGACAAACCCTGAACTCCCACGTAGCGTTACTTCTCAGGAATGTTATAACGCTATTTTTTTTAAATTAGAACAAAAAGATAAGATGTGTCACTTTTTAAATTTATACAAAATTATACACTCTAGAACCGATTCGGCAGCACTATTATGATCCATTACCTTTAACACACCTAGATTTAGAGGTCGTAACACCAAACTTTTCGCTCTTAGAGTATACAAAAACAATACTTCATTCTATAATCCAATTACAAGAATGTGCCGCCAATATAATGATTAAATAGCCGGTGATGATTGCGGTAGGGGCATTGATATTTTTGGCCCCCACATTGCTAGGTTTAAGAAATGCTTGACTGACATCCTTTTCTCCTCTCTCACTGACCGATGACATCAGCGTTGACGTAGGTTTGTCTCATTTGCGATGTTAATAACGTAAAGTTTAAAGTATATTACTCTGTTATAGTGTAATGTTTAGATAGTTATTTTATTTGTTGACATGGTGTTACATTAATGGGGTTGGCAACTGTCAAAGGTTTGCATAGATGGCGCCATCATAGCTTGCCCCTGTCTCTAGTTTTGTTCTATGAGATTTGGCTTAAAGTACTGGAATCCAGGTCACAAAATTCCAAAAAAAAACAAGAATTTGACACAATTCTAGGGATTGACAGGGCAAGCTATGATGGCGCCATCTGTTTAATACTTCGACCGGCCAACCCCATTTGTAACATTTGCGCTTACTTGTAAAGCATGCTGTGTACACTTGTTTTGGATCTCGTGCTAGATTCCAAGCCATGATAGCCAATTGTATGTTTCATGATGTTGTACGATTTCTGTTAAGTGTACCCAATAAAGTAAAATAAAATAAAAACTTCTTACAAAAGTTATTTCCAATGATCGACAACAATTTGCTCGAAAATGTTGGGCAATGATGACATTTGTCAAAAGTCAGAATCTTATTAGTATCATAAATAAAATAGATAATCAAAAAGGTCGAAAGGTTTCATACCTCAGTTCTCAGGAACTACATACAGGATGCTCCAAAGTAAAAAAATCGTAATTTGTTAATCTCTCCGTAACCGCTGCACCGGTTGTTATGATACTTTGTATACTGGTTCAAAATACCCTAATGCATATGTACATTTCGGCCACCTGTATATACCGACCCGTTTAATAATCCACCCTGTATAAACATATCCATTTAAAATGTCATGTGTACTGACCTGAAGATGAAATAAATTCTGACGACATAGAAGTCTACTTAAACTTACCTCAACCACGTTGGCGAACATTATTTTATCTGTGCAACTTGTGCAAGCATAAAAAATTAAATTAAAAAGTTACTTGAGCACGTTGGCGGGCATCATCTGCGACTCGGGCGCGGACTCTATGACGGACTGCCACGTGTTGGTCGAGTTGGGGATCACGTAACCGAACTCGAAAAACCACTCTTCTAGGCACCGACCTTTGAACAGTACTTTCTGGAAATATACAGATTTATTTAACTCGCCAATCAAATAAACTCAGCTTACCCCTCTCAACCCCCAAAATTTTCCCCTAAAATAAGAAATAACGGGGGTTGTACTTAAAATATTAGTGGTGATAATTGCTATAACTGTTCCAAATTTTAGATGTCTCCGTCAAACAGTCTCTGAGAAAACCGCATTTAACCAATTTGCAAGACTGAAATGATTCCATAAGTGTTCCATGAACATAGTTTTGTACGGAACACTATAAATTGTAAAGGGCCATCCACATTTAGTGCACGAATCGCGCGGGAAAGCCGCAGACAGACACGAACCAGAGGACCTACCGCGAAAAACAAAAATTGAAATTTTGATATCTGCCTCCCTATCGCTCGAATATGCAAGAGCGAATAAATTCTGATTGTTTAGGTTTTTGTCATTTGTCTATGGTTGGTACTCACATGGGCGTAAGCAGGTACAAGCAGGGGGGGGGGGGGGGAAGCTGTTGCAATGTAAGAAACCTTTTTGATATTTAACAGATATCATTGAAAGAATAACGATCTAAGTCAAATGACGTTCTAAAATTTTTAAACGTGAGTCGAAAGATGGCAGTAAATGCACTATGGCTACAAATTTTTTTTTTGACAATACACCTCTATTTCAAATTCTATTTGATAGCATTAAGAACACTCGATATTCTTAGGCACTATATCTGTAATGTTTAGATATTTATGGGCATCCTGTCCGCTCGTATACATCTGACACCTGTAGAATATAAGTGTAACAAACCTGTTCCAACCGAAATCTCTCTAAAGCCTCAACGGAGCTGAAGTTCATCTCCCGCGACACCACCCTGCACTTCAAGATGCGCTTCGGAACCCTGGCCTCGTGCTCCACGTTTGGGTTTGACATGTCTTCATTGTACTGCCACATTATTTTTCCTGGAAAATTGTAAATATAGGTGTTATTTTGGTTAACCCTTTTCCAGGCCGCACCAATCTACAAGGTTTGCCCAAAAAATCCAAATATATTCCAATTAATCCAGCTTTGATGATTCATTTGAAGACAAGTAACATTTCCTGAAAGTGTAATCTAATTTACATATCTATGTTTTCAGCTTCATCGGAAACTGGGAAGTGGGTCAAATTTAACTTGCAAGATTTGACCCGTACAAACACCCATAGTTACATTCAGGCTGACGCAACTAGGAACAAAATAAGTTTTGTATGGAACTTGTTTCGCAAATCTTTGCCAACGAAGAAAAATAAAACGTCAGTGCTATTTATTCTGTCAAGTTTACATCAAGTCAACTGTCAGCCTAATTGTTTTGTTTGTTATGAAGGCTTCAATGTTTTGTTCGGGTATTTCGTGCAATTTCTTTATTATTTAGTGAAAATATTGAAAATAGTGAACCGTGATCAGAGTAAAGAACGAGCTTGTTACAATGCCACCGAGAAAACGGTTTACTAAGTGTGAAATATGTGGCAAGCGAGCCACTCGAGAAAATCACGAAAAAAGGGATTTTATGGCGAAATTTCCCTTGGATAATGACCGGTACGTATTGCTTTAGATACTTTTGACCTTATTTTGGTGCAGCAGGCTTTACAACACATCGAAAATTTGATATTTTATATTATTTTTAGTTGTGAACTAGGGATGTACTAAAAATATGTGAAATTTCCTGAGAACTTGCATGCAATATGACACAACATTAATTCGTCGAAGATTTTCAGTGGAAAATTATTTATCATCTATGCATTAATGGTCATTATTTAACATATTTGATTTGATTTATAGATGCATATTAGCGCTAAATAATCAGTTGATCATCTCATTAGCAAACACTTGGAATATAAACTGTACATAACCAAGGCTGTATGTTTTCAGATGCAGGCAGTGGGTTAAATTTGTTGGGAACGAAGATCTGATACATCTTCCCATAGAAAAGTTACATTTATTGAAACATGTATCTACAGATCACTTTGAAAATAGTGCTTTTAATAAAAAAAAAATTAAGAAAAGAAATAGTGAAGGATTTTATAATTACAATCTGAGTGTAACGAGGTATTCTAAAATAGAATCCTAGCGTAGTGAGGGATTCAATTGTTAACGCCTATGGGTGGTATTCCACCTATGCAATTTCTTTGTCCAATGTGTATTGCGTCTCACATTTTGATTAATGACAGAGTGAAACGCAATGACATTGGACCAAGAAATTGGATAGGTGGAATACCACCCTAAGGTGGAAATATTTTTGCTACCACGTGATAAATTTACATACTGCTTTTCACATCACTTATGAGGAAATTATTATGGTACAAATAAATAAATACATTTAATTAATGGTAATTAAATTAAATAATTTAACCTAAGAAGTATGCAAAAAGAGGAAAAAAGTGATCCCTCCTAGTAGGGAAAAAAAGTGCTACTTTGATCCTTTCTAGTGGTGAAGAACAACAAGGTGTTCTAAAAAAAAATCGAGTCGACATTAAACTCGACCACGTATTAGTCCACTCATAGAACTATCCACTATATAACATACAACTTAAATGTGAACTCGATCCTAACTTGATTTCGAGTACAAAATTTGTAGACAAGAGTCTATATTTCAACCCTCCCCATTTTATCGATATCGATAAGAAACGCAAGCGTGTAGCGTACTACACTATTTAAATTGCTTATGGTGGTACTATGGTTCTTTGACAGTTCTTTGTCGTACATTTTGGTAATGATTTGCGAAACAAAGGGATTCCACTCGCTAGTATGGAAGCCCCGTCTCTTAAAACGTAGTGATTATATGCTCTTTGGTTACATTGCAAGTTAAATAAAAGCTTTTAATTTATATTTTCACATTTCATTTGATTTTAATTGGTTACCATAACGTTGATTACATGTCTACAGTCAAAACGTTAAAAAAAGAACTTGACATATTAAATTTAACCTTGAAGTTAGAGGCTAAGTAATAATTTAGAAGCCAGTGGGAAGTTGTAAAGGTTAATGTTTCCAATGAAAGCTTTTTTTTATACTACATCAGTGGCAAACAAGCATACAGCCCGCCTGGAGTTAAAGCAGTCTCTGTGACATGCATGTTCCCGACCCTAACACTCCACACCCCCAATGAGCTCTGACAACCCTACTCAGCAGGAACACAACACTATCCTATTTATAATACAATCAATGAAAACAAACTAAATATCAATAGAAATAGAGAATTCTTAAAAATGTACACATACCTGAGTCTGCATCACGGAGATTCATCCAGTTACTGTTATAAAACTTGTTAAAGAAATTTTATATATAAAAAATTCATTGATATGGGTCCCCAATGTTAAAGTAAGGTCATTAAGGATGAAGAATTTCATACATTGACCTACTTGTTCCTATCTTTTATTATTATTTCCGGGATATAGAGTTGGCGTTACGCGGGCGACTTGGGCCACCACCTACGGCCTTGCGGTCCGAGGGGCTTTGCGCCTCAAACGAGTATATCTCAGTCGTAATTAAAACATTATAAATGTACCTTGCAACATAAAAATTTTGTCTTGCCCCACCACTGCCGGAATACTCAAGGGTATTTTTTCTAGCCCAAGCCAAGTTAGTGAGTTTATCTCAGTGTATACAAAACTAGCTTATTTCCAGGCTAGTAAATTAGTGCTGAAGCCAGGATAGTTTTTAATAGCTTGCTGTTCTATTTTTTTAAGCTAGTAGCGCCCCTACCATTGCTTTTGCTGCCCTGACTTGTGTACTAGCTTTGTGTGGCTGGCAAAGCTACGTACATTCAGCTAGTGTTAGTTTATTTTACTTCACAAACATGTTGTTACTGTCACTGAAATGGTACTGACTAGCTTAAAATTACTGGCATCATGTAGACAGCACTCGCTTGTGTCCAACTGAGGACAGTATTTAATTATTAGCAAGCTATCTAGCTTACTATCCTAGCTAGAAAAACTAGCCTCATGTATCCCGGACATGATACCCGGGTCAATGCCACTGTGCGAGCGAGAGATTCACCTTATAGAGAATTCTCAGGAGCACAAAGCTAGATGTAGCTATGTACTCGTGAAAATCATCGAGTATAAGAATACATTTAATAGTATTAAATTCAATAATTTATTATTTAATGACTAAAATAAGTAATTAAATTAATATGTTAATAAAACGTATAACTTTGGACATTCATTTCCATCAGAAAAATACCACATGAACATTGACATATCAAAAATCAATGCACATGAATAAAAAAGTTGAATATAGTATTTTTCAACTAAGAAAGTGGTTTTATCACTGAGTTATTAATTCGCCTCGTAGATATCATTAAATTTAAAATTTACCTCATACTAGATTAGTAACTTCACATGATATATAGTATTGATACCAGATTGATACAAAAGGATACACTTGAAAGCCTTTCATAATGGTTTCCACGCGGTCCTGTCGCGCCTCCTCCGCTGGCAAAACCTCCGTCATCTTTATAATCTAAAATACGGGCAGTCTGCGACTTAATAAACTTAAATATCTATCGATTTCTTGTAGTTGTGGAATAATTGTATAAGTTTATATTTCACAACATTGACATTTTTGACAGGATGATGGTGACAGATTTATCACAGATATTGAAAACTTTTGTTTCTGCAAAGGCGACATCTAGTTTTTGTTACTTGCATTAATATGGAAAACAAGTTTTGTCAATAACAGAATAAAATAAACCATACCTATTTAATAATTGGAGATAAAATTTACCAAAAGATAAATATATTCCACCTCCTATGTTCAACCGCCAAACGGCTGTTGCCAAACTATAGCACTTAGGGGCACCTGAGTGCCCCCGCCAAGACGAGCCAAGCTAAAACCTACCTTTTCTCGGAGCGCTTCGTTGTGTTTTTGAACCCTTATAACTTGGATTAGGATTATACCAGATAAACAAAATTCTCGGGATATGATGTTAAGAGTGGACTCCTTAAACATATTGTTTCAAATGCAGAGCTTCTATACTTTTGATTTTATTGATACCTAAAAAATTCCAATTACATCACTGACTCACTTACCTGGATCCTAGAAAGCTGAAATGTATTAGTAAATAAACAATACTAGTTAGTATTAGTACACAAACAACAAAAAAAATCTAAATCTTGGAACTTTTATCCCTAAACCTCTTAAACTAGGGGATGGATTTGTTTGTATGAGACTTTCACAAATATTAATGCTAGAGGTCTGAAAATTGATATGGGGACTCCTTGTTATAAATAATTAAATAAATACCTCTGAAGTGCAAAAAATACGTCCCCTTAAGAAATAAAAATTAACCAAATAAATAAACTTACAAAATGGCGTGAAATCTTACCAAAAACATGAGACCATATGGCTCGCACTGGCCAAAACACGCCCTAACTGTACAAGCCCTTACTTCGCAAACTCTACACCTTAGTCAAAATATGTGGCTTGGCCGTTTTGTAACTTTACATGGGCGTAAGGTGAAAAATGTACTTTTCACTAGTCTTCACTATTCATTACTTTTTTGTTAGTTCTTGTAGTCACGAACTTTTGTACGTAACGGCTAAGCCACCTATTTTGACTAAGGTGTATAGTTTATAAAGTTAGGGCTTATACATAGAAGCTTGGCTCTACATGATGATTTGCTCTGATAACTTTTTGACAGTATAAGTATAAGTTGAATATGGTCTACTCTTCGCAACATTTTATATGAAAATGTTATTTGTTACCCATTTGAATGGTCTGCAATAGTTGAAAATTAGCAGATTTGTCATCGTTTTGACACCTTCTTTCCTTTCCTGATCTTTTGGACCAATTACAAGTACCTAACGTCTCGTTAAGTTATAAAGATGAATGAGATTCATTCAGTTTTACAAGGCTCAGAAAACCTGAACAGAAAATATTCTTAATGTCATTGAGTCATATTTTTGCTCTTCGATCTTCTAGCGTGTGAAAATGTTTTGTTTATCGGTCAATTTGATACTGCCTTAGTTTGAAGAGGGCATTTGAGATCTGAACTATTTACACAAATAAGGAGATAAGAAAACGGTCTTTTTTATGCTTAAATATAATACAAAATAATAATATAATAGTAAGGTAGGTAAAGGTAAAACAGGAAAAACTTTGCCTTATTGGGACTAGTTCGGTTTTCTCACAATGTTTCCTTGATTAAAAAGTGATTGGTAAATAACTAATATTTCTTACATAAGTTTCAAGAAACCAATGAGTTTCTTGCGATCTTCTCTTCGATTTTGTTACATTGACAATCTTGCCCGTATCACAACAATAGATGTCGTCAACATTTTTAAAATCAAACGCAGTGATTATCTACTCCATTCTTTTTTATTTCTTTATCTGTACTAGACACGTTTGAGGATAACAAATAAATGTTCATCAAGCGTTACTCCGTGTCGTATAGCGAAATAAAGTTTTTTTTCTACTAGTGAAACGTTTACCGTCCTTTACGTTCCACTATTCACAGCAAGACTTACAATGATTACGTGCTAATTTCCAATTTTATTTGAATTTAGTATTCTCAAAATTAATCTCTTCAATTCTTGAGAATTTTCCGTGAAATAAATGGCTGTTTCACTTAATCTACTGCGATATAAATTAAATTCTATGAATATCATTCCACACTTGGAATGGAGCAGGATTGTTCAAAATGGTTGACAGAATGACAGATCGCAGAATAGAGTAGAACAAACTGGTGGGGTTTTTTGTGTGGTTATTGTTTTGTACAACAATATAAACGCAATAATTGTCGAATGTACAAGTCCATTTTATTGCATTTATGTGTGCTCAGTGAAATATACTTATCAACTGAAAGAATTAACTTCTATGAACTCAAAAAGCGAAACTGACGAAGCTTCAAGGTAAATATGTAATTCGCTGCTGCCTGTGTGGAAGTTTGTGTACTAATTTATTTAGAAGTTTATTATAAGAAGATTTTTTCCGTAAACGCGCTTATATTTCTATTTATAAACGGCGAGCATGATGCGCAGTTGAGACAAGGTTATGTTAAAGCATTACTTGCTATTTTCGTTTTTGTTTTTGTTCTTTAATGCGTGTAATGGCTGGTGTGATTGGTGTGATATCATATGATTTTTTTCTCAGGGGGAACGAAGCGTCATCGTCAAATAGTAACACAGCCCCAACCGAAAGTCAGTCTACTTCAGGTATATGTGCGGACAAAAACTCAAACTCTGGTGAGGACATTATGAAGCGAGCTGCTGCAAAACAGTTGATCGAGAGATACTTCTACCAGCTGTTGGACGGCTGCGGAAACCCAAACTGTGACAATCAGTACTGTGCATCTAGCGGAGAGGTAACTTGTGTACAGTGACCTTTACAGGGTATATTTATAGAACTTTATTTTAGTTTCATAACAAAAGATGTTGCTTTTGAGTGTAACAAAAGATCAGGGTGAATAAGCAACTTTTCTTCTTAAGAATTGCACAAACCTAGCCGCCATACAATCAAAGTTAGATTAGATACAACAATCTGAAATTACATAAAATTTGACCTGAACATTCAAGTAACATAGCTATATGGTAGGGATCGGAACCGGTTTTTTGCAAAAACTCGAAATAACCATATGTTTCAATTTATTTTATACTTACTTGTGTTTTTAGATAGCCCAATTAGAAATGAAATAATTACCAAAGAACGTAAAAATACCGTTTTTATTCCCATACAAAAAAATACCAGTTTCTGATCCTGATATATGGTACTACTACTAGTTTGTGTTGCTAGAAATTGTAATACAAAAGAGTAAAAAAAAATATTGGTACAGTTGCCATCAGATATATCGGAGCGGCCGATGTGCTCACAAATATCTGAACACGTCACAAGTATCTGAGTTGTGTTCAGATATTTTTTAGCACCTTGGCTGCTCCGATATATCTGATGGCGACTGTACATACACAGTGTTTTGTTTTTAATTCTGATAACTTTGGGGTATGGTAAAGTACATTTATCTTGACTTTTCATAGAATAAGTTATCCTGATTAATTCCTTTTCCTTTGGCATTTGTTCATGTATAATTGTCATCTTATCTAGGCCAGCAGACCTAAGTTCCATATTTTTGATAAATATCCAAAAATTAATTCTCAAATCTGCAAAGGCCATATAATTGAAAGTTAATATATGTATCCGAAACAAAAAATAACAAACAGGTATAGCTATAAATAGGTTTATTGCCTTTATATTTTTTCACCAAGATGATAATGCACTTTTGCTTATGTTGAAACCACTTTTCATAACAAAAGATGTTACCTGTTATGTGCAATAAAGTGACATACAGAGATACATACATACTTTTCCATTCTGATCTTTATATACAAAACTTGCATGTTGAGTTTGTCTTTTTTTTTTAAACCAACTCTTCATGTAATATCGTACAAATGCTCGTCATACTATTGCTAAGAGATGCCTTTATTTTGCGATATGTACTATGACCATCTTGCATTATGAGTTTGCGCACAGCATGTATATTTTGTGGGATAACAGACCATTATTAGCTCTTTTTTTTATTTAATTCGTCCATAAGCATACAACTACAATTTAACTCACTAAAACCTTCCATATCTTAAAGAAATCATCGCACGAATTTTTTTCCCAAGTAAATCCGTTGAAGATGAAATAAGGAATTTTTTAAATGATGTTACAATGTAAAACCTATTGATAGACATATGAAAGAAAACTGTATTCTGCTTCCAAATTGCTATATATATATAGGTTTAAAGATCATTTATTCCCATTAAGAATTTTACAATTCACTTATTATGAGAACATAAATTAATTACTTAGTAATAAGCATATATATTTTTAATATGTGGAAAAGTGTGGACTGAACGAAGATGTAGTGACAAAAATTGAGAAAGGTATATTGAGATGGTTTGGACACGTGGAAAGAATGAGTGAAAGAAGGTTAACAAAGAGAGTGTATAAGGGAGAAGTAGAAGAGGGAGCTGGAAGGGCTTAGACCTCGGCGGACTTTCTCTGATCAAATCGGGGAGATCCTGAAGAAAGGCCAGGTCAAGAGCACCCTAAACCGACGAGCGTGTATGAGGAATGTCATGAAATTGAAGGAAGCAAGAGGTATGTCAGGATCGTAGCAAATGGAAATCCGTGGTCTCTGCCTACGTATGTGTATGTATGTATATTTTTAATATAGATCCAGTAAGTGGCCCATTCCAGATACATAAGTAGCAACCCTCGTTGCTTCACAATTGGTTTTGACTGAAAGGATTTGACATAAGCGGGATTGATTTGGTTGATAAGTAGAATCAAACTATTCGGTCCTGTTTACATAATGAAACGCAATGATATAACAATTTATCTTTTGACAACCAGTTTGGCCTACTGGGTAGTGACCCTGCCTACGAAGCTGATGGTCCCAGGTTCAAATCCTGGTAAGGGCATTTATTCGTGTGATGAGCTTGGATATTTGTTCCTGAGTCATGGGTGTTTTCTATGTATTTAAGTATTTATAAATATTTATATATTATATATATCGTTGTCTAAGTACCCCCAACACAAGCCTTATTGAGCTTACTGTGGGACTGAGTCAATTTGTGTACTAATGTCCTATAATATTATATTTTTATTTTTATAACATAATTATATATTTTTTGGTGTTGTGTCTATTATAATGAGATATTCTAAGCTACGAAGATATTTACTTTTTGTCGTCTTTGGATTCAAGTTATTTTTGTTAAAAACGGTTTCGTCTGAAACATCAATGGCATGGAATGAAAAAGAAACAAATGTCACCCTACCCTTTGCGTTTGAAAAATGCTATAACTTGACCCTACTCATAGTGTTGTGTTCCTGCCGGTGAGTAAGGTTGCCAGAGCTCAACGAGGGGGGTGGGGTTAGGGTCGACAACGCGCATGTAACTCCTCTGGAGTTGCAGGTGTACATAGGCTATGGAGACTGCTTACCATCAGGCAGGCCGTATGCTTGTTTGCCACCGACGTAGTATAAAAAAAAAAAAAATAATAAATCATTTAAGTTTTGGTGTAAATATTATTGAATCACAAAAAGGTAAAATATGTTTTAAATGGGTATAATTGTAATAAAACAATTCATATAATAATAGCGCTTCATATGCTTTGTCTCTATGATGTTGCTGGTTACTGAGTAGAAAAAAACTTGTTATTTTTTTTTAAACCATGTTGATGGCAAGTAAGTATGCCCATGAAATGCTTTGATACAGAAAGCACAAGTTGTAGGAATAAGTTTAGGTTAGTTTATTTTTCGAAATCCATCCCGATATTCAATGGAACACTGGGAGATGCGAATCCCCCCTCGGTAGAGGGGCAGGAAGTCTCATAGACCGAATCCCAATCTGATACTGGAGGTCCGCGCCACGCGGGCGCCCCGTCGCCGCCGCCGGTCGTCAAAAAAGTCACGCCAATCTCAAAATTTCAAACTAAATTTGAAAATTTCAATGTCCAGTGCGGCGCGAAAAGCGCGTTCGAGGTAGTTTTGTCGGCCTAGGCCATCGATGTTGTATGAAAATCTATTGCCGGCGCGCTTCTCAAGCGCGAGCAACGCAGTATCTCGCAGCCTATTATTGCGAACGTAAAAACAATATTTCTACGCATATTTTGAGAAAAAATAATAAGTTCTTATTTTTCTAAAACAATGTCCTTCACGCCGGCGGCACTGCGCCGGGTATAAATGCCTGTAACCAGCTCACTAGTTGTTTTTTATACTAAATATTGAAAATATTCGACAGGCCCGAAATCTGACACCAAATGAAGCCGCAGCGGAGGCAATAAAGCTGTTCTATAAGGAGGCGCGGCTCTGTGACAGCCTGCCCAACAAGGTGCCTCGCACTGAGACAAGCCCTTGCGACTCCACCAGGTAATACTAATATTAAATCTGACACCAAATTAGCCGCAGCGGAGGCAATAAAGCTGTTCTATAAGGAGGCGCGTCTATGTGACAGCCTGCCCAACAAGGTGCCTCGCACTGAGACAAGCCCTTGCGACTCCACCAGGTAATACTAATATTAAATCTGACACCAAATTAGCCGCAGCGGAGGCAATAAAGCTGTTCTATAAGGAGGCGCGGCTCTGTGACAGCCTGCCCAACAAGGTGCCTCGCACTGAGACAAGCCCTTGCGACTCCACCAGGTAATACTGATATTAAATCTGACACCAAATTAGCCGCAGCGGAGGCAATAAAGCTGTTCTATAAGGAGGCGCGGCTCTGTGACAGCCTGCCCAACAAGGTGCCTCGCACTGAGACAAGCCCTTGCGACTCCACCAGGTAATACTAATATTAAATCTGACACCAAATTAGCCGCAGCGGAGGCAATAAAGCTGTTCTATAAGGAGGCGCGGCTCTGTGACAGCCTGCCCAACAAGGTGCCTCGCACTGAGACAAGCCCTTGCGACTCCACCAGGTAATACTAATATTAAATCTGACACCAAATTAGCCGCAGCGGAGGCAATAAAGCTGTTCTATAAGGAGGCGCGTCTATGTGACAGCCTGCCCAACAAGGTGCCTCGCACTGAGACAAGCCCTTGCGACTCCATCAGGTAATACTAATATTAGTAATATAAAAGAGAATTTGAAATGGAGATGGATGTCAAATAAAATTTCTCAGGCAGAGCTTATTTACTGCCATCTATCGACACATTATTAAAACTTTTAGAATGCCATTTGACTTTGATCCTTATTCTTTAATGATATGTGTCAAATTTGTTAAATATCAAAAAGTGGCGCCATCTAATAGATCAAAGGCCAAAGGTATAGCAGCATCGTTTCGAGCGATGGCGCCATGACCTTTGGGTTGTGCCCGGTAAGATGGCACCACTTTTTGATATTTAACAAATTTAACACATATGAGTGAAAGAATAAGGATCGAAGTGAAATGGCGTTCTAAAAGTTGTAATGAATCTTAAGTGTTAAATAAACTACGCAGACGCAAGGCTGATTTATCTATGAATTATTGTAATTTCATTATAAATAAAAGCAATTGAACCTTTTTTTTTTTAACGCAGGGGTAAATGCATTTACGCATCTCAACCCCGGGCTGGACGCATCTCGCCCCCGGGCTGGAAAAGCAATTGAACCTACCCAAACCTACCCAATACATAATGGCTTTCTATAATACTTTTCCAAAACACTTGATTATATATCTGTCTATTTTATAACATCTATCTGTTGGACTAGGTTTTATTTACTTTTACTGATCTTTGAATTCAACCCAATAAATATTAACTAGAATAATTTCATTATATCGACTAGATATTGTTTTTTTTTGTGTAGTTACAGGGTACAGTCAAAGTATTAAATATATACATGGACAAAAAAAATATGTATACACTGCCTTAATATTTTTTTATAGGCAATAAGGTCGTGTGTACATATTTTTGGCACTTTGTCCGTGTCGATATTTAATACCTTTACTGTACAAGTTAGTCTTAGGTCTTATTTTCTTTCTTTCTCTGTATGTATTGTATAACTGTGTTTCAGTATAATGAAATAAATAACATTCTATTCTGTTTGTAGTTAGCTAGAAGACTTCCTAATAAAAGGATAAGTTCGCTTTTTTTCTTTGTTTAATATAGGTATCTCTGCTATGGACTATTACTATAATGTACTTAATTATTTCTTAATTTTCTCCAGCCCATCATCAGCATGCACAGAGAAAGAGAGGCGGAGCCATGATGAGAAGGCTGAGCTAGCCAGCTCGAGCGCCACAAGCTCCCGACAGGCAACTAGTCACAAACAGGACGAGTTCAAAACTAGTCACAGCAGTGAGTAGCACCAAATACTCTTCTAATATGGCTGCTGATAGCCTGGGCTTAGGCTACCCAGTTACCCAGCTCGAGCACCACAAGCTCCCGACAGGAAACTAGTCACAAACAGGACGAGTTCAAAACTAGTCACAGCAGTGAGTAGCACCAAATACTCTTCTAATACAGTTATAGCTTAATATGGCTAACACCAAAAGTTCAAACTATCCAGCTCGAGCGCCACATGCTCCCGACAGGAAACTAGTCACAAACAGGACGAGTTCAAAACTAGTCACAGCAGTGAGTAGCACCAAATACTCTTCTAATACAGTTATAGCTTAATATGACTAAGACCAAAAGTTCAAACTACCCAGCTCGAGCGTCAGCAGCTCCCGACAGGAAACTAGTCACCAACAGGACCAGTTCAAAACTAGTCACTGCAGTGAGTAGCACCAAATACTCTTCTAATACAGTTATAGCTTAATATGGCTAACACCAAAAGTTCAAACTACCCAGCTCGAGCGCCACATGCTCCCGACAGGAAACTAGTCACAAACAGGACGAGTTCAAAACTAGTCACAGCAGTGAGTAGCACCAAATACTCTTCTAATACAGTTATAGCTTAATATGACTAAGACCAAAAGTTCAAACTACCCAGCTCGAGCGCCACATGCTCCCGACAGGAAACTAGTCACAAACAGGACGAGTTCAAAACTAGTCACAGCAGTGACTAGCACCAAATACTCTTCTAATACAGTTATAGCTTAATATGGCTTAGACCAAAAGTACGAGCTACCCATCTCGAGCGCCACATGCTCCCGACAGGAAGCTAACCAATATGAAAATTGTTTGCCCTACGACAATAAAAAAAAAAATAGGGACATTCTTACACAAATTGACTAAGCCCCACGGTAAGCCAAGAAGGCTTGTGTTGTGGGTACTCTGACAACGATATATATAATATACCGGTTTGGCCTAGTGGGTAGTGACCCTGCCTACGAAGCTGATGGTCCCGGGTTCAAATCCTGGTAAGGGCATGTATTTGTGTGATGAGCATGAATATTTGTTCCTAAGTCATGGGTGTTTTCTATGTATTTAAGTATTTAAAAATATTTATATATTATATATATCGTTGTCTAAGTACCCTCAACACAAGCCTTATTGAGCTTACTGTGGGACTTAGTCAATTTGTGTAATAATGTCCTATAATATATATTTATTTATTTATTTATTTAATATACAAATACTTAAATACATAGAAAACATCCATGACTCAGGAACAAATATCTGTGCTCAACACAAAAAAAACTTGCCCTTACCGGGATTCGAACCCAGGACCATCGGATTCATAGGCAAGATCACTAACCACTAAGCCAGACCGGTCGTCAGATGAAACACTATCTGTCTCTCTATTGCACTAATATGAAAGAGTGATAGAGAGACAGATAGCATATTGAGACGACCGGTTTGGCCTAGTGGGTAGTGACCCTGCCTACGAAGCTGATGGTCCCGGGTTCAAATCCTGGTAAGGGCATTTGTTCGTGTGATGAGCATGGATATTTGTTCCTGAGTCATAGGTGTTTTCTATGTATTTAAGTATTTATTAATATTTATATATTATATATATCGTGGTCTAAGTACCCTCAACACAAGCTTTATTGAGCTTACTGTGGGACTTAGTCAATTTGTGTAATAGTGTCCAATAATATTTATTTATTTATTATTTATTGTCATCTGGTCCCCCAGGTCAACACTACAAACAGAAATGACTTAATCGAAATTATTTCTTTCAAAACTGATTACTGCTAGATTTCACTACCTGTACTTTTCGTCAATAATACGCTATAAAGATCAGTCTCATCTTGTATGGGGTTTTGAGTTTCCAAAACGTCCACTCGAGACTTAACGCAAACGGGTCCGTCACGTTTCGCAATCGAATTAATTTACACGCGAATGTATTTTATTTACTTTAAAATTAATATTCACTTGCCTTATTACTATTTTTCTGCGTACAAAAAGGGGTTCTTTTGTAATTAGGTAATCACGAAAATTCTCATTAGCTATTTGATTAATTCCAACAGGCTAGTAATATCTAATTTATAAAATACTGGAAACCCATTAAATGACCTAATCAGGTAATTACTAAATTCTCATGTTACCAATGGCCCTAATGGCTTAAAACCCTTTTATATAGAGAATGAAACAGTGAATCGTCATAGTGATCCCAGTGATCATGGGGAAAAGTGCTAAGTGGTTGATAAACATGCTGGATGAGCTGATTCTGTCCTTGTCAGGTATGATATAATGCCTAATAGCAATTGTAACTTTGTTTCGAGATACAAATTAGTAAAAAAAAATCTCATTACTTTTTTATTAAGAGGAAAGGGTACGGCT
This sequence comes from Cydia pomonella, assembly GCF_033807575.1. Lineage (NCBI taxonomy): Eukaryota > Metazoa > Arthropoda > Insecta > Lepidoptera > Tortricidae > Cydia > Cydia pomonella. The sequence goes on along the minus strand of NC_084706.1, from coordinate 25,256,056 downwards.
GCTTCTCCATAAAAACGGAGTCCCCATTTTCCTCTCTGAATATTGACATTATGGAAAATATGTTTACATAATTTGATGTATATAAACCATAGCTATGCCCCTACGTTTGACTTTTAGATTTTTTGTTTATGGTAAAAATTAGGTGCAAAAATAGGGACATATCTTTGGACCCGCGTACGTCCTTAAACTGCGTCCAAAAGAGAGGTATGGGCATTGCGAATGTCATCTCGCTTTATGTGGTAGGGCACAGCCAGTGGATGTCATTCCAGATCTAGAGCAGAGCCCAACTGGAGAAGTACCTCCACCTTACTGAAAACCGCAGCCAAATAACACTAGACCCTACTCATAGTGTTGTGTTCCTGCCGGTGAGTAAGGTTGCCAGAGCTCAACGAGGGGGGGGGGGCGGGTTTAGGGTCGGCAACGCGCATGCAACTCCTCTGGAGTTGCAGGCTTACATAGGCTACGGAGACTGCTTACCATCAGGCGGGCCGTATGCTTGTTTGCCACCGACGTAGTATAAAAAAAAAACAGTTTTCATACAAATTTTTAAATACCCCTAAATCTTATAATAATTGAAAATTTGAAAAAAATCAAACGTATGGGCATAGCGGTGGTAGATAGACAACAAATTGTGTCAAAATATTTTCAATAATGTTATTATGCAGAGAGGAAAATGAGGACTACGTTTGTATGAAAAGGTGATTTCGCGCGGGTCCTCCACTTTCGTCTTGAATCAGAATATTTACAATGTTTTCTATAACAATGTATCTTTAAAAACATGGGGTGTTCCAACAACAACTGCGTTAATTTACTAAAACCTTATATTTTATTAGAAAAATTACCAATTTGCTAGACCGAATGCATAAGTGTTCCGTGAACAAAGTGTACGGAACACTAAAAATGTTGCAGGAGCATTGGTTAGTGGTAAACTAGAAGAGACTACTAGAGTTTAAGTATTTTTATAAATAAAACTGTATTTTATTTCATTTCATAATGTATTCTTGTAAAATGTTGAGGCAAAATGGTAACGCAGTGGTATTAAACAACAGAGTGACCTACAGTAAAACAGTTGAATTAATGAAAAAAAAAGAATTTTATTAAATGTTATGTTTTATTTTTAATGTTGTGTTTTACAATTTATTGTATTGACATGGCCTTGCAGGGTCCATATCACTGTACTGAAATAGTTATTTACGATACAAGTGCAGAAAATAGGAAATTCGCAACGAGTGGTGATAAATAAAAACACCGAAGGGAGTGTTTTAAATCGACACGACTTGCGAATTACGAGATGTTTTTCGATCAAAGTATGGGATCGAACTGAAAATTAAAACCAGAGAAAGGGATTCCAAGAAGGATTTTAATTTGTAAAGGGTATTTAGATTTTTTTTTGCCAGAAACAATAGAGAAGTTGAAAGTGTGTGTAGTGGTTCCGTTATACGCAGCGTTACCGGTAATGGTTGAATTAAGATTTCGTATACCAAACTATAATTGAGTACTTTTCATATATGGGCTCCCACTCAACTATAAGATTCGCTGGTGGCCTAGCGGTTAGAGCGTGCGACTTGCAATCCGGAGGTCGCGGGTTCAAACCCCGGCTCGTACCAATGAGTTTTTCGGAACTTACGTACGAAATATCATTTGATATTTACCAGTCGCTTTTCGGTGAAGGAAAACATCGTGAGGAAACCGGACTAATCCCAACAAGGCCTAGTTTACCCCTCTGGGTTGGAAGGTCGGATGGCAGTCGCTTTCGTAAAAACTAGTGCCTACGCCAAATCTTGGGATTAGTTGTCAAGCGGACCCCAGGCTCCCATGAGCCGTGGCAAAATGCCGGGACAACGCGAGGACGAAGACTCAACTATAAGATTCATTTCGATACGCTGTAGTCACGTATAAAAAAAAATTGACCAATCACGTGCCGCCGCGCTCCCATAGAAAAGACTAAACGGGCGCGGGGCAGGAGTCGCACGTTTGTCTACTGAGATACTTACCAATTCTCATTAATTATTAGCTTTTATAGTAAAAAAAGTATTATTGACATCATTGTAGATGACTCGTAAAGACTGACTCGTAATGACTCGTAAAAAAGCGCTGGTGGCCTAGCGGTAAGAGCGTGCGACTTGCATTCCAGAGGTCGCGGGTTCAAACCCCGGCTCGTACCAATGAGTTTTTCGGTACTTATGTACGAAATATCATTTGATATTTACCAGTAACTTTTCGGTGAAGGAAAACATCGTGAGGAAACCGGACTAATCCCAATAAGGCCTAGTTTACCCTCCGGGTTGGAAGGTCAGATGGCAGTCGCTTTCGTAAAAACTAGTGCCTACGCCAATTCTCGGGATTAGTTGCCAAACGGACCCCAGGCTCCCATGAGCCGTGGCAAAATGCCGGGACAACGTGAGGAAGAAGGATTGTAGATGACTCGTAGAAAGTCTTGTATACAATAGTGATATAATCAAGCTTTTCACTTTCGTACCTAACTTAGGCAACTCAGCAAGCTTCGTTTCGTTGCCTATACACTCGACTGAAAAGCCCTCTATTATATAAAATACTATTGTATAAAATACTTTTATTTACAAACGAATACATTCTTAGAACAGGTAATGAATGGCTTATCCGCGTGTTTTTTTTTCAGATGGCGCACCATTGACAGAGGAGCATATATACAAGTTGTGTGATGAGTGTCTGGAGACCAAAGCGCCTGAGCCTCTCATAAGAGCACTAGGTAACGTTCGATATGCCATATAGCATGCCATTGTGTCGTATCTGTGTTTGTATGTGTTATTGGCTAGAAGCCTGAAATAAACGGTATATATGTTTTTTGTTTGTTCACCGTGTTTTTTTTTTATTTGCGTTAATTTCGAGGGTGCATTCCTGAGCTTAAATTAAGTAACTTTCTCAAAGACACCGATATTCTAATTAACTCCATTTCGGAGATAATCAATCATTAACTTTTATCTTATAAGGCCTTTACGAGCGTGTACACTTGCCTTAGGGCCTGTTTACATATTGATTAGTGTTTAGTTCTATCTCGGACGATCGGTGTTCGAAATGACATTGAGATGTCACAGTTTTCAATTGTTTGGTCAAGTTAAATGTAATGCCCGTGTTATAACAACGCTATATGAAACATTTAGTTACTTTTTATAAAAATAAAAATAGTAAAAAAAAAAAAACAAAAAAAAATATTTTTTGAAAATTAACTATGCCATTTAGTTTCCTTAAACGTACTTACCGATACCCCGAAGTTAATGGAATTCAATAAAAACACGGTGTATATATTTTTAATATAGACCTTAAGACTAAGAACCCGCGGCCAAAAAGCCGCGCCCATACAATCGGAGCTACGCTCTCATTTTAATGAATTAAAACGACATGCTTAAAATTACATGAAACTACTAGTATTAGTTTCGTTGTTAATTTTTTATTGTTTTTATTTTACGTCGGTGGCAAACAAGCTTACGGCCCGCCTGATGGTAAGCAGTTTCCGTAACCAATGTACGCCTGCAACTTCTGAGGTGTTGCCGAAGCTAACACTCCGCACCCTCGCTGAGCTCTGGTAACCTTACTCACCAGGAACACGACACTATGAGTAGGGTCTAGTGTTATTTGGCTGCGGTTTTTTGGAAGGTGAAGGTACTTCCCCAGTTTTACCCACCACCAGGTTCATAATTATAAATTATGTTAACTGAAATAAGTATAAAATAGCTAATGCATATTTATGTCAGATAGAAATATAACTGATATCTGTATTTAAAACTTGTTTTAATAATATTCTTAATTATTCGTAGGCGAAGCGTTCACACAGCCAGCCATTCTAGCCCGGTGTTTCCAGGGCAAGCCTCACGCAGACAGTAGTAATGGGGAAGGAAATACTAAAGGTAATATTAGACGTGCTAAATCACTTCCCATTTTTAAAAACCTATTAAAAGAACATTATTTGTCTATTTCATGAAGGTCCTATACTCGTATTCTTTTAAACTCGTTGTCGTTGTTATGGCTTCCTTTGTCATTTATATATGTATATATATATTATATATATATTTTGTGTATATAGTAATAAATGTAGTCTATCTTAACTTTATATGTGTAGTATATGTATTATATTGTATTTTTACTGCTTTTTTCTTTATTTTTATTTTTTTTGCACCACCCGTTAACTTCGCTTCGTTCGCCATCTCACTATCTGAAGGTTGTCTGGAAGAGATCGCTGTTTAGCGATAAGTCCGCCTGTTGTTACCTACCAATGTGTATATTTTATCAATTTCTGTATCTGTTTTTTATGTAGTGTGCAATAAAGAATTTTATTATTATTATTATTATTAAAGGTAAGTGATTTACACATAGAAACTATCCGAAATACAGTTTTTAATACCTTATTAATACGATTCATTTATATACGATATTTTTGTATTTAAAAAGTGCATTAGCTTCGTATTTTGATATGTAAATTAAGGAAACTATAGGTCAATTTACTGCTGCTTAATCTACTGTTGAACTGTTTGTTTCTGAATAAAAGAAAAAAAAAAATTAAGTAAATTGTGTCGAAGTCTATTTAAAGGTCCCACTTTGTCGCTTACCATAAGGATGTGATTTGCTTGTATTTTATACGAATAACCTGTTAACCTTTTGACGAAATTTTTAGAGGTTAGGACTAAAAACAACCAGAAATACCTACCGTCAAAATGCGAGACATAGTGTCGAAAATGTGTCCAAAGAATGTGCTCCTAAATGTACGAGAATACCCAACCCCATACAAAGAACAAGAACTTTTATTTCCATCACACTTTTTCGAAAAAGATCTGATATCAGGCAGGTGTACTGAAGGACAAAGGCCTATATTGTTTGCGCGAGAGCGGCGGGAGTTATGACTTATTTTACAAGCTTTTATTTAACTTGCCCTGTTAGTATGTATGGGAAAAATCTTGCAAGTTAAATTGACCCACTTCCTGGTTTCCGATGAAGCTGAAAATTTGCATACATATGTAAGTCGGGTGACAATGCAATATTATGGTACCATCGAGCTGATCTGATGATGGAGACAGGAGGTAGCCGTAGGAACTCTGTGATAAAACAACGCAACCTAATTGTGTTTGGGGTTTTTAGAATTGTCTCGATGAGTATTAATTGCCTGTGGAAAAAAAGCAGTCACCGATAAAAGCTTGTACCAAAAATGAAATTTTAGCCAAAAACTTATTTTTTTTTACCACTTCGGTGGCAAACAAGCATACGGCCCGCCTGATATTATTCTAAATTATGTCATTAATTATATAACAACCAAGTAGGTATAAATTTAGTTTTACTTTTAAAACACTGACGTATTTATTTCATTTTTATTGTTTATGTTAGAAAATATTTAATGTGATTAATTTAATAGCCTCTTAAAATATTTTTACACTATAGGGACCATGCGCGTTGGAGGGTCTGCCATCTTGTGGCCTGAATCGGAACCATAAACATGCACATATACACGTCACGTGGTTTCTTGTGCAAGTAGGTTCTGCCATCTTGTGGGCTACATCGGAACAATAAACATCACATTTACGCCTCGCGCCAAAAATCTGACGGCTCCTGTGCTGCCTCCTACAGTTCATGCACGCTCCCTATTTTCAATCGTCGTTAAATATCTGTGACTTCGACGCCTAACCTGTCGAATGACAATATGGCGGACGAATGAAATGTCACCGTATTTAAGAATAATTTCCCTTAAAATTTAGTTTTTTTCTTCGCAAGTGTGATGAAAAACATTGTGTGTAACTCCGGGGGTAAGAATAAATGCAAACTCGAGTTTTCACACCCCCCTCTTTGCTCAAAGTACTATAATAGTACATTACGATACAAGTGCGAAAAATAGGAAATTCGAAACGAGTGGCGATAAATTAAAACACGACCGAAGGGAGTGTTTTAAATCGACACGAGTTGCGAATTACCTATTCGCACATGTATCGTACAACGTTTTACAGTACATATGGCCCTTTAAATGTTCGACACAGTAACGTAATATGCTACTTCTCGCACTAGTGCTATAAAGTAGCCCCATATGTACTGTAAATAACTTAAATGAATTGTTCAGGAAACAAAGAAACGAAAGCCATGTGCTCGTCGGGGGACCCGGACAAGGACGTGGACAGCCTGCGCCCCGCGCTCGACGTGGCGGCCTGCCGCCGCGCCTTCCACTACCTCGCTAAAGTCAGTATCTACTATGTGTTTGTGCACGTACGGTGGAGCCGGTAACCACGTATAGTACGATGAATTTTATCGACAAATCACCCCCCATACCGATTTTTTTCTCAACCATTTCTTCAAAGTTTTATGGCGCCAAACACGACTGCACTTGGTTGATGCACCATTATCTGTCCATTTACCTATCGCACATTTAAAAGATAATTATCATTCGATAGCTTATGAATTAGGGCATAAATTTCAAGCATAAATGTTACAGAGAATTTTCCACATATAGATAGGTAGATTTTGTTTACTTTTATTTAAATACCTAAAAATTCAGAGTATAGTTCTAATCTTTCAGGAACCAAATAAAGTAGCATTTCTTTTAAACAACAAGGTTCAAATTAAAAATAGGATATAAATTCACTATCAATTGACAACACTTCATTTTTATAACACCTGAAATTTTATATGATTTCCGAGAATTTTGCTTCCTGAACACTGCAATATATTGATGTAATTTAATATCACTTATTGCAAGAAATACAAAAGAACAAAAAAAAGTAATTTTACCAATTCTACGGCACATTAGGTGAAATACCATTGCCATTCCCCACAAGGCACAAATAGCTGTCATAATATTGGATTTGACGTTGTCAATGAAATACGATGTATTGATTAAAATTCAAAACAAAGATAAATTTATTTACATAATGTCGTATATAAAAAATAATGTTGTTGTGTATGAGAAATAATAAGGTTTTTAAGATGTCTTTATGATTAATGGAAGTGATGCCTCGGATAAGATCCGCAGTAAAACATTTCACTTTTGGAGTGCAAGGGTCCTCTTGTTACTCTAACCTGGTTAATGGGAACTTAATAGGATATTGAAAAGATAAGACCAAATATATGACATGCAATTTAATACAATTCGCTAACTACTACAATGCACTCCGCTTTAGGGCGGGCGCTGCTCAGAATACAATCAGTTTCCCTAAACTGTCGGCGGTTGTGGGGTGACACTATAGTAAAGCTTAATCTACGATCGCGAGAAGGACGAGACGCGGGGTTTTGGCCAAAACCTGGGATAAAAGTCTAGTGCACTCACGGGTACCGAACGTAGCTATCATCCACAGTTACTATTACTATCTACTAATCGTTTTTAAAATGGACAAAGCCGTGTATCGATCAATGTGTATATGAGTACTATATACTCCTCCAAAGTATACCAAATATTGTGTCGTCCGTTACCTACTGCAAAAATAATTCGTTGAAGATAGCAGAAAAACATTTAATTACATTACTTACATTCGTTAGTGTTTATCCCTGGCTCCGTCGTGTCCATATGAAAGCCTGGTATCGTATTCATGTATCAGTATCCGTTAAATCGTCGTAGAAATCTGATATTTTATCAAAATTGTTTAAAAACAACAACGGACCAGTTTAAAACATTGACAATGAAAACGTCTCGCCACTGAGTTTCTTTTTTCGATCGAGTTAAGTCTAGCTTCTAGCGTAGAATTGGAGTTACACCATTTTAGAATAAGTACACATTAAAAAAAAAAAATAATAAATTGAATACAAGTCCTAGTAAAAATATTGAACTATCAGCGTATTCCTCGTTTCAATTGAAATGTGAATGCAATAAAATTATATTGTCAGAAATATGAAATGTTGTCAATTTTACTACTCAGGTGCCATCAGAATACTACAGCTCAGCTTTAGTGACCGCCCTGACGACCCTCGCCGAGAACATGGAGATAGACCTGCGGATAACGAAGAAGATGAGCGACGAGGACATCGTCAACTGCTTCGTGATCGCCTTCGAAGTACCGGACCTCGGCTGCAGTGACTACCTGGAAATAGCGCTGCCTGCGTTATGCCATGCGGCCAAACATCTGCCTGTCAAAAGTAATAATAAATAATAAATATTATAGGACATTATTACACAAATTGACTAAGTCCCATAGTAAGCTCAATAAGGCTTGTGTTGAGGGTACTTAGACGACGATATATATAATATATAAAGATTTATTAATACTTAAATGGATAGAAAACACCCATGACTCAGGAACAAATATCCATTCTCATCACACGAATAAATGCCCTTACCGGGATTTGAATCCGGGACCATCAGCTTCGTAGGCAGGGTCACTACCCACTAGGCCAAACCGGTCGTCAAAAAAGTAAGTGTAGAAAAAAAACTTAATGTAGGTATAGAAAACCAAATAGGTCGGCAAACCGCAGCTCGCGAGCCGAATGCGGATCTTTGGAGGTAACATTGCGGCTCTTTAAGGGTCTCGAAACATCAGTACAGTACTACAGACGTATCAAATCACTGATTTACATATTTCAAGTATTTGTTATTATAAAATACAGATTTAAGTATTTTTGTTTTTTTGTAATAGCCACGGACCTGTTTATATTTTATTTCTACAGTACCTGGGCGACCGAGCTTTGCTCGGTTATAACTATTTATTGTAATATGGTGGTGTATAGGTGATAATCTTAACTACATTTTTTTACTAAATTAAACTTGTCTAAAACAATAAAAAAAAAATTATATATAAACTTGAACATTTTAAAAAAAACAAAAGTTAGTCACCGGGCGAGATTCGAACTCGGAACACTCGTTTAGCAGTCCGCGTCTTAACCCGCTGGACCAGACGGACAGTGGCCGGCAACACGAAATTAGCGACCATATTCTGCGTCGAAAGAAAAACGCATGAAAACTCGAAAACACGCGTTTTCTCAAACATAAGACTAATCTAGATCGATTGTATACCCCCAAAAACCCCCATATACCAAATTTCAGCGAAATCGTTAGAGCCGTTTCCGAGATCACAGAAATATATATACATATATATATATACAAGAATTGCTCGTTTAAAGGTATAAGATATTAAACTATAGGTCTATTTTTTGTCTATAAGTTTTGATCAAAAATTGTGTATGACTGTTTGTTTCTAAATAAATAGAAAAAAAAGTACAGTTGGTGGACCACTAAAATCAACATTTCTCATGCTCATGCTGAAGTTCTCTGAGATTCCTAAAACTGGGAATTTCTGCGGTTGGCTCTTCTCAAAACACTGATGACCCCTGCAATAGGTCAGTAAAGTTTGGTAATGTAAAAACGTATGCAACCGGGGCTCCGTAACCAGATGCGATCGAAAACTATTTCTGCCTTGTACGATACCAGTTGCGATCAAAAGCTAATTTCTTATTCGTAACTAGTTTCGATCGAACTGCTTCGTGATCGCCTTGGAAGTACTGGACCTTGGGGCGGGTGCAGCCATTATTTGGAAATCGCGTTGCCTGCGTTATTCCTTTATTTAAAATTTGATTCAGGCAACAAGGCCCATATTACAAATACCTTACAGACTAACATACATATACATTTTATAAAATTACAACTAAACACTATTTAGGCGACAAAACGGCGTGGCTCCGTTGAATCGGCTGCTCTTGTGTCGGATTCGGCAGTTTGCCCCGGAACCTCCGAAACACGACACCCTTCGGCCAGAAGTCGGGCATTCGATGGTCCCCTGCAGCGGTCGCCATACGTCATACCATACGCCATACGGTGGTGGTTATGCCATACGGGCAAACATCTATCAAACGTGTAAAAAAAAAACATTTCTACAAAATAAAAAACGACCGATACAACTTTATCGTAAATTATGTATTAGACCTTTGAATAACCAAGAAAATTACTGTAGATTTTGTTAGCTGACCTGAATTCCCATCGGATTATTATGACACGATTTGAATGAATATATTTATTTCTAAAAAATATTATTTTTTCACTCACTCGTATGAGAAAACACATTCTACAAATCACAAATAAAAAGGTACTTAAACTTAACACATTTTACAAATTATAACGTGTCGACTTTATGCATTATTTTCTCCTTAGCACATTTTACAAGTCATAACGTGTCGACTTTAATGCATTATTTTCTCCTTAGCACATTTTACAAGTCATAACGTGTCGATTTTATGCATTATTTTCTCCTAACAGCACAAGCAAAACTGGCACGTATGTGGGCGCAGCACTGCAAAGAAAGTCTCCGCCACATACTGGAAACTTTACAGCAACTCATCACGCTACGCATAATATCCACCAACTACACGAGAAACTTCCAAGTGCAAGACGATGAAAGCGTCACCATGGCGACCAAACTCATGAAGGTACCTTATTTCAATCACTTATAGTTCAAAATTGGTCGTAGGCATAATAGCCTTACATGGCGACCGTGACAGGACTCGCTATTTGGTAACGTCATTACTCTAATAGCGGATGTGGGCGCAGCACTGCAAAGAGAGTTTCCGTCACATACTGGAAACTTTATAGCAACTCATCACGCTACGCATAATATCCACCAACCACACCAGGAGCTTCCAAGGGCAGGACGATGAAAGCGTCACCATGGCGGCCAAACTCATGAAGGTACCTTATTTCAATCACTTAAAGTTCAAAATTGGTCGTAGGTATAATAGCCTTACATGGCGACCGTGACAGGACTCGCTATTTGGTAACGTCATTACTCTAATAGCGGATGTGGGCGCAGCACTGCAAAGAGAGTTTACGCCACATACTGGGAACTTTACAGCAACTCATCACGCTACGTATAATATCCACCAACCACACCAGGAGCTTCCAAGGGCAGGACGATGAAAGCGCCACCATGGCGACCAAACTCATGAAGGTACCTTATTTCAATGACTTAAAGTTCAAAATTGGTCGTAGGTATAATAGCCTTACATGGCGACCGTGACAGGACTCGCTATTTGGTAACGTCATTACTCTAATAGCGGATGTGGGCGCAGCACTGCAAAGAGAGTTTACGCCACATACTGGAAACTTTACAGCAACTCATCACGCTACGTATAATATCCACCAACCACACCAGGAGCTTCCAAGGGCAGGTCGATGAAAGCGACCACCATGGCGACCAAACTCATGAAGGTACCTTATTTCAATCGCTTAGAACCACCCCACACTGGCGTCTCCCGAGCGTCGGCGTCTATCCAACTCTATGGCTGTTGCTCGACGCAACATTGGCGACGCCATTTTCCATAGCGCCGACTAGACGCAGACACTCAAAAGACGCTTGTGTGGGATGGCCCTTAAAGTTTAAAATCGGTTTTACGTATGGCCTTACATGGCGACCGTGACAGTACTCGCTATTTGGCAACGTCATTACTCTAATAGCGGAAGAGAGTCTACATACTGAAAACATTACAGCAACTCATCACGCTACGTATAATATATACCAGGAAATTCTAAGTGTAAGACGATGGAAGCGTTACCATGGCAACGAAACTCATGAAGGTATTTTATTTTAAGTTCTAAATTGACAACACTTCTGAAATAACACGATGTAATAATATAGGAACGTATTTTCTCTGAAAACCTGCCTATAAATATATACACGTTAGGTTGCGCTGACACGAGCAATATACGTTTATGTCGTAAGAAAGACATGTTTCTGATCACGACTTATGAATCATCCTGTATATCTATGTACTATTATTTGAAGTTATTACCTGCGACGAAAATAAATATTGCTTATTTTATTGCAGATAGTCTATTACGCAAATATGATCGGCGGTGTAATGGAGTCCAGCTCACTTCGCGAAGAACCTGTCTCTGTTCCTCAACAACTAGATCCACTAGGGGATGCTTTAGACCACCTTTACCCCCTAACGTCCATCAAGAGCAAAACCCACCAGCACACAGACCCACTAGGTACGAGTATTGAGAGTTAGACAGAAAAATGTAGCCTCTGTCTCACAACTAGATTTCCAAGGAGCTGCTTTAGACCACCTTTACCCCCTAAAGTCCATCAAGAGTAAGAACCACCAGCACACAGACGCACTAAGTACGAGTATAGTGAGTGAGACAGACATATGAAGCCTCTGTCCCACAATTAGACTTCCTAGGCGATGCCTTAGTCCACCTCTACCCCCTAACGTCAATTAAGAGCCAGAACCACCAACACACATACACAATAGGTAGGAGAATAGTGAGTGAGACAGACGTCTGGAGCCTCCGTCCCATAATTAGTAGTAGTAGTAGTAGTAAAACACTTTATTGTTCAAATAGAAACATAAAACAGGAAAGAACACACTTTGTACAAATCATCATTTGCATTAGACCTTCTAGGAGACGCTTTAGACCACCTTTACCCCCCAAAGTTCATCAAAAGTAGAACTAGCAGAGTCTAGCACATATACCCGCTAGGTAGAAGAGTGAGGGAGACAGACATATCCAACCCCCGTCCTACAACCAGACCTCCTAGGAGCTGCTTTAGACCATCTTTGCCCCCTAAAGTTCATCAAGATTTAAAACTAGCGCATATACCCGTTGGGTACGAGAATGCCTGAGACAAAGATATGGAGCCTCTGTCCTATCTTCCAGAGCCCTTTAGACCACCTCTATCCTCTCCATATACATCAAAAGCAACAACCACCAGCACAACGGTTCACTTTATAGGAGAGGGAGACAGACATATCGAGCCTGTCTCTGTCCCATCAAACCCCTTAGAGGACACTTTAGACCACCTCTACCCCCGTTGGCGACGCGACAAAAATATTTTCATGTTCTCTTAATTTGGCGGGTAGAAATTGATTGAGACAGACATATCGAGCCTGTCTCTGTCCCATCAAACCCCTTAGGGGACGCTTTAGACCACCTCTACCCCCGTTGGCGACGCGACAAAAATATTTTCATGTTCTCTTAATTTGGCGGGTAGAAATTGATTGAGACAGACATATCGAGCCTGTCTCTGTCCCATCAAACCCCTTAGAGGACACTTTAGACCACCTCTACCCCCGTATGCGAAGCGACAAAAATATTCGGAGACAACTCGAAATCTAATTTGCCTCCAAATGCTTGAAATGTCCTCAAGTCAGATGAACAGTCAAACGTTTTAGACTGATGTTGCTAGTATATTAGTATCAATTATTTAATACACCACACCACTTAGGTGGTTGGCAGTCCTCAACTGTGCGTTTCTCCAGAAACTTCCTGCCTCGCACAGCTAATCTGTGGAATGGACTATCGCCCGAATTCTGAACGGATACGTTCTTCAAATCTTCATGAGAAAAGCGCACTCTCTTAAAGGCCGGCAACACACTTACAACCCCTCTGGTTTTGCGGGTGTCCATGGGCGGTGGTAATCGCTTACCATCAGGTGATCCGTCTGCTCGTTTGTCTACTATATCATTAAATAAAATAAGTTTTTGGTAAAAAATTCATTTTTGGTACAAGCTTTTATCGCTGACTGTACTTTTCTTTCCACAAGTAACTAATACTCATCGAGACAATTCTAAAAACCCCAAACACAATTAGGTTACGTTGTTTTATCACAGAGTTCCTATGGCCACCTCCTGTCTCCATCATCAGATCATCTCGATGGTACCATAATATTGCATTGTCACCCGACCTACATATGTATGCAAATTTTCAGCTCAATCTGAAACCGGGAAGTGGATCAAATTTAACTTGCAAGATTTGATTACAAACAGACAACGATCAGGTGAAAGTAAATAAAATCTTGTAAAAAATACAGATTTTTGAGAATTATCGTGTTTATGCACCATGCACTAACGCAATCCCGAAACCCCTTATTCATAAACGTCTACCAAAGTTGACAAGCTGCCAATAATCCCCCTAATTGTCCCTTTCCGACGTATTGGTATGATGGAAAGGGACAAACGATTATTAGCGGCTTGTCAACTTTAGTAGACGTTTATGAATAAGGGGGTTAGACAATTTCTTCATATGCATTTTTTGTTTCAGGAATTGAATTAGGTGTAAATGTATTAGACGCTAGGAAGCCCTACCTGCCATTCGAGGAGTTCTACAATGAGCCCCTCAGTGATACTATAGAAATGGATAAGGACTATGCTAATTATAGGACAGAAATTAGTAATGGTGAGTTAAAGGAAAGATAATTTGAAATTAAGGTGGATTGTCAAAGAATTTGGACCCGGGTACATCCTTAAACTGGACCTGTGTACGTCCTTAAACTGGACCCGGGTACGTCGTTAAACTGGACCCGGGTACGTCCTTAAACTGGACCCGGGTACGTCCTTAAACTACGTCCAAAAGAGAGGTATGGGCATTGTGAATTTCATCTCGCTTTGTGTGGTAGGGCACAGCAAGTGGATGTCATTCCAGATCTAGAGCAGAGCCCAACTGTGGAAGTACCTCCACCTTACAGAAAACCGCAGCCAAATAACACTAGACCCTACTCATAGTGTTGTGTTCCTGCCGGTAAGTAAGGTTGCCAGAGCTCAACGAGGGGGGGCGGGTTTAGGGTCGGCAACGCGCATGTAACTCATCTGGAGTTGCAGGCGTACATAGGCTACGGAGACTGCTTACCATCAGGCGGGCCGTATGCTTGTTTTTGCCACTGACGTAGTATAAAAAAAAAGTTTTGTAGCCACAGTAAATTGACTGCTACCTTTCGACACATGATTAAAACTTTTAGAACGCCATTTGACTTTGATCCTTATTCTTTCACTGATAAATAAATATTAAATATTATAGGACATTATTACACAAATTGACTAAAACACAGTAAGCTCAATAAGGCTTGTGTTGAGGGTACTTAGACAATGATATATATAATATATAAATACTTAAATACATAGAAAACACCCATGACTCAGGAACAAATATCCATGCTCATCACACGAACAAATTCCCTTACCAGGATTTGAACCCGGGACCATCGGCTTCGTAGGCAGGGTCACTACCCACTAGGCCAAACTGGTCGTCAAATGAACTGATATGTATAAATTTATTAAATATCAAAAAGTGGCGTCATCCAACCAGATTCGATATTATATTCGGTTTACGGTATGCAAAAAAAACTAACGCACCTGGGTAAAAATTCTTGTCGTTGTCTTGTTTCTGATCACTCACGCTTGTATATTTATGTCTTCTATCAAATAAATAAAAAAGTCGAGTGCTATTGTATGTCTTTTCAGTTGTAGATTATATTTTACATGAGAAAAAATAAAAACAAAATTTCATTTCATACACAAAAGGCTCCAGTCCGTCACATTTTTTGGGGACAAGAAATTTGGACCCGGGTACGTCCTTAAACTGGACCTGGGTACGTCCTTAAACTGGGCCCGGGTACGTCCTTAAACTGGACCCGGGTACGTCCTTAAACTGGATCCGGGTACGTCCTTAAACTGGATCCGGGTACGTCCTTAAACTGGACCCGGGTACGTCCTTAAACTGGAGCCGGGTACGTCGTTAAACTGAACCCGGGTACGTCCTTAAACTGGATCCGGGTACGTCCTTAAACTACGTCCAAAAGAGAGGTATGGGCATTGTGAATGTCATCTCGCTTTGTGTGGTAGGGCACAGCACAGCGGATGTCATTCCAGATCTAGAGCAGAGCACAACTGGAGAAGTACCTCCACCTTACAGAAAACCGCAGCCAAATAACACTTGACCCTACTCATAGTGTCGTGTTCCTGCCGGTGAGTAAGGTTGCCAGAGCTCTAAAGAGGATGCGGAGTGTTAGGGTCGGCAACGCGCATTTAACTCCCCTGGAGTTGCAGACGTACATAGGCTACGGAAACTGCTTACCATCAGGCGGGCCGTATGCTTGTTTGCTACCGACGTAGTATACAAAAAAGAATTTTTATCCATCTAATGCTTTTCCATTGCAGGTAAAAAATTCGCCTTTCTAAAATACCCGTTCATCCTGACGGCGGCGACCAAGTCCCTCGGGCTGTACTACGAGAACCGCATCCGGATGTACTCGGAGCGGCGCGTGTCGCTGCTGCACGCGGTCGTGGGCGCCGCGCCGCCCATGCCGTATCTCAGGCTTAAAGTGCGCAGGACGCATATCATCGACGATGCCTTGGTGGAGGTTAGTATTGTGGGCGCCGCGCCGCCCATGCCGTATCTCAGGCTTAAAGTGCGCAGGACGCATATCATCGACGATGCCTTGGTGGAGGTTAGTATTGTGGGCGCCGCGCCGCCCATGCCGTATCTCAGGCTTAAAGTGCGCAGGACGCATATCATCGACGATGCCTTGGTGGAGGTTAGTATTGTGGGCGCCGCGCCGCCCATGCCGTATCTCAGGCTTAAAGTGCGCAGGACGCATATCATCGACGATGCCTTGGTGGAGGTTAGTATTGTGGGCGCCGCGCCGCCCATGCCGTATCTCAGGCTTAAAGTGCGCAGGACGCATATCATCGACGATGCCTTGGTGGAGGTTAGTATTGTGGGCGCCGCGCCGCCCATGCCGTATCTCAGGCTTAAAGTGCGCAGGACGCATATCATCGACGATGCCTTGGTGGAGGTTAGTATTGTGGGCGCCGCGCCGCCCATGCCGTATCTCAGGCTTAAAGTGCGCAGGACGCATATCATCGACGATGCCTTGGTGGAGGTTAGTATTGTGGGCGCCGCGCCGCCCATGCCGTATCTCAGGCTTAAAGTGCGCAGGACGCATATCATCGACGATGCCTTGGTCGAGGTTAGTATAAATAGTATTTTATACAATCTAATAGAGAGCTTTTCAGTCGAGTACCGCGTTTCGTGGAGCAAGAGTTGGGTGTATTGGGGATGGGGTGGGCGGAGGTGACCCGAGCTGCCCAGGACCGGAGTCAGGGGAAGAAAATGGTTCGAGCCCTACACCCCAGCAGGGGGTAGCAGGATGGAAAGAAGAAGAGAGACCGCGTTTAGGTACAAGATTAAAAAGCTTGATTATATCGCTAGTGCATACAATACTTTTTCTACGAGTCTATAAAACCTATATAATTAATGAAATTTGGTATCTCAGTAGACAACATAAACTACGCAACTCCGCGCAACCCGCGCATTTTCTATGGGAGCGCGGCGGCACGTGATTGGTAAATTTTTTTTATAGTTGACTACAGCATATCGAAAAAAAATCTTACAGTTGCGCTGGGAGCCCACACAAAAAATAAAAATAAAAATCATTTATTTCGGACGATACAATCCATATTTTGTTAGTTACAATTATACTTAAATTACTATGTTAGTACCTAAACTAAGATGTTGGGAGGTCCAGGGCCTAATGTATGCACTGTCCCATCTCCCTGCCCCGCCGAGCAGACCGTGGCGGGCGCGCACGCGCAGCGTCGCGTGGGAACCCTCCACCTGCGCGTCACCGCGTCGGCGGACATGCCCGACGCACTGCAGTATCGCGGCAGCCGCAACAGTACCCTGAACGCGTCATTGTACTGTACACGCATGGCATTCATAGAACGCTGCGTGTATCTCGTCCACAGGCTGCAGGCGTACAACGAAGTACAATACGCTCGAAAAAGTGTTATTTTAACTTGCGCTGTACACCTGCTGAACCTACGGGCGACCATAGCCCTAATTGCTAATGCCCTACGCTCGCGTTCGATGTCCGCGTCGTCACGCATATTGTCGGTGACCAAGTAAAACATAAAAAGTACGCAATTATAGTTTGCTATACGAAATCTTAGTTCAACCATTACAGTTGACGAGTAAAAAAAAGCGTTATACGCACTTTGATAGTTACCTTTCATGAGCCGTTTGAAGGCACCCCCTCGACGTTACGAATAGAGTTCAGTAAAACCCAATCTTCCTTTAAAGGGAACTCCCCGATCCATCTAAAACCGGGCCAAGCGGCAATTTCCAAACTTTCTCGGTTATTTCGCCAGAAACCTCCACTCTATTGATTTTTTCGTACGAGAACCCATTCCCTATGTATTCAGAGCGGCGCATATCACTCCTACATGCGTCCATAGGGAGCGTGCATGAACTGTAGGAGGCAGCACAGGAGCCGTCAGATTTTTGGCGCGAGGCGTGAATTTGATGTTTATTGTTCCGATGTAGCCCACAAGATGGCAGAACCTACTATGCACAAGAAAACACGTGACGTGTAAATGTACATGTTTATTGTTCCGATTCAGGCCACAAGATGGCAGACCCTCCAACGCGCACGGTCCCTATACTTTTGTCAAGTTCTTTAATATAAACTGTTACCAAATATCCCTTGAGATGGCGCTGTACCGGGAGCGGCGATTTGTACATCACGCTATCGAAATGTTTATAGGGATTGTATAAGGCTTTGAGATTATTTTTAATAAATTGGCTTTATTTGTGACTGGACGTTTACTTTCGTAGTTATTCCTCCTAAAGTAAAGAGTGCCCTTTTTGGAAAGAGTTGGGGAGTACATACATTTAGTATATAAGTTAAACGGTGAAACCTTTCTTTAGTCCCTTGGGTGGGTTCAGCTATATCCGGCGATGAGTACGAGTCTATAGCGTCCATGCGCGTTGGAGGGTCTGCCATCTTGTGGCCTGAATCGGAAACATAAACACGTACCAATGTACATGTTTGTGAAGTGTCAATACACCTCACGCCAAAGCTAGTGCTGCCATCATCCGTTCTCGTACTTTATCTTGTTCGTAGTAAGTTCTGCCATCTTCTATGCTGCCCCCTACAGTTTAAGTACGCTCTCTATAGAGAAGGATTGTTCCAATTACACTGGGTCAGTTGACAATTCTCCGTTTTAAGTACTGTGAAGGTCACCATTTTTTTCACCAGGTTGGATTAAACAACCTTTTCCACTATTGATTCTTTCCTAAGAGAACCCTGAACGTTGAATGTCGCTCCCTGGGATCGGAAAACGGTATTTTTTCGTTCTTTGTTAATTACTTCATTTCTAATTAGGCAATCTAATAATACGAAGTCGTTATCTGAAAACACAACTGAGTCCTACGTTTAGAGTATAAAATAAACCGAAATATATGGTTATTTCGATGTTTTTGCAAAAAACCGGTTCCGATCCCTGGTCGCTCCTATGGAAGGTGGAGGTAAGGAATGCAATCTCCATGTACCAAAAAGTGTCATCAAAAAACCTTAAATAGGTGGCGCTACAATATCTAGAATACTTGAAAAAAAAAAAAATAGCCAGTGCACTTCACTCCGTCAGTAACGCCTAGGTTCTTAGCTACTCTAGCGCTACTCTGGAGAGATTTGGAACTATTATTTATAGCTGACAGCTGGACACTTGCAACAGTTCTACCATAAGAGATGTCACTCCTCTTAATTCCACATTCCATAGGTGAAATACCATTGCCATTCACCACAAGAAACAAATAGCTGTCATAATACTGGATTTGACATTGTCAATTAACCTTTTGAACGCCACGCATATCGTACGCGGCGTGTAATCGTGAACCTTGTCGGTATGCATGAAGGTTGATATTGGGCTGTCGCCGCGCGCGTCATATGACGTCTTTGGCGGTCAAAAGGTTAAATACGACGTAATGATTAAAATTCAAAACAAAGAGAATTCACTTCTTTTAATTCCACACTCCATAGTCGCTCCTACACGCCTTTATAGGAGCGGCGCGATCATTGCTGAATTTAAGGCTTTTAATTCGCTGGATTCATGGTTGCACTACTAGTGGTGCTCTAGTGTTGCGCGAAATCCAATATTTCTCAAGATGTCTGCTCTATCTGCAATTGGGTCATGTCTGACAATTCTCCTTTTGAAGTCAACGGAAGTTTCACATTCCTTCCATAGAGATCGTTGCCATGCGATCCGGTGTATACGAGAGACCAGCTCATTATCTCTCATTTGGGGTAAACTTTTTTCAGCTTAATTAATAGTACGGTCGCCAAGCCGCTCAGAGGCCAGATTTAATTGACTCAGCTCGGCCTTACCCACAACCGGTATCAATGTGTTCGGACAGTTCTCCTGATCACCGTACATGCGGTAGTAAAGCGGAAAAATGGTGGAGGGGATAGTAATGACGTCACAAAGATGGCGGCCGGACCTATTCTTTTTGGCGGTGTATCTCGAAAACCACTTAACCGATTTTAATCATCGAGGTGTCAAATAATAGCTTATATTATGGAGATTATTTCCTTTTCTACAAACATTTACATGAAACCTATAGGAAAAAAAATAATCACAAAAAACAGTTTTTTTATAAAATTATTATTTTTTATTTTGTAAAAATCTCCGTAAATATTAGCATTTCGCAAATTTTGTTTAATATAAAACATATTGCTTCATTATCAAGGAATATAATGAGCCTTAAAACATACAGATCGAGTAATAAACAATGAAGCTACACTCATTTATTTGCGCATGGGTAACGATAACTGGCTTTTACCGGTCGAAACTGTGGTGACTGTTACGATACGTATTGAATGGAATTTATAGAGTATCGGTTTTAATTACTGAAATTATAATTAAAATTATAAAAACCAGACACAATAATGTTACCTTACTTCGACGTTTAGTCTCTTTTTTCGTCTTAATCATAGGTAGGTACATATTTCTTTTTACTTAAAAATTTTATACAGGGTGAACTTTTAACCACCAGTCATACTCTGCGCAGCGACTTTATAGGTCATACTAAACAACTTTTACTATGGGACCAATTCCGAAATCGCGAAAAAAATTTTGACTGTCCCATATAAAGGTGCGACCAACTTTACCAGACCAACACTTTTCCAAACTGAGCTACAGCTGTCCGATGAAGTTAAGTACTTAGGACTAACTCTCGACAATAAACTCAATTGGAACAACCACATCAACAAACGGCTAGACAAGGCGGGAGTTGTCTTCTGGCAGTGCAGAAGGATGATTGGTAAGAGGTGGGGACTCAACCCGAAAATTACCCTCTGGCTCTATAAGACGATAATCCGCCCCTTACTCTGTTACGGTGCTCTGGTTTGGTGGCCAAGAACAAACCTAGGCAACGTACGAGACAAACTACAAAGACTTCAAAGGCTCGCATGCGCGGCCACCACTGGCTGCACGAGGTCTACCCCGACTGCAGCCATGGAGGTCATGCTAAACCTTCCACCACTGCACCTACAGATACAGCAAGAGGCCAGTCTCTCAGCGGTAAGGTTGCGAACCCTCAAGATATGGTCTAACATCACAGGAGCTCTTCACACAAAATGCCTGGAAAAGGTGTATGACGAATTTCCAGTGCTTAGGTCAGGCACGGACCGGATTCACAAACAAAGCTATCTTCGATAAAAGGTACAAAATACAGTTATATGAGGACGACAATCATGAAGGACTCAATCCCCGGGAGCTGAGAATCTTCACTGATGGGTCCAAAACAGACAGCGGATCGGGCTCTGGAACCTTCTCAGAAGACCTGAACATGTCGATCACCACTCCGCTAGGAGCCCATAACTCGGTATTCCAAGCTGAGTGCATGGGCATCATAAACGCGGCGGCTGCCATCACTGCAAGAAAGGTAGTAGGATCCTCCATCCGCATACTCTCCGACAGTAGAGCAGTCTTAATGGCTCTAAATAGCCATATAGTTACATCCAAACTTATACACTTATACAGGGACACAGTGGATCCCGAGGTAACGATGCTGCGGACGAGCTTGCCAGGCAAGGATCGAATGCGGGGGCGATTGGTCCGGAACCGATTCTTCCGATACCATTTAGCAAGGTACGCTCAATGCTGCTGGCACGTACAGGGAAACTACACACAGAACACTGGCTGAACCAGACTGGATGCAGACAGGCAAAAGAAGCCATGCCTGGCATCAACGGAAAACTCACAAGGGCGCTCCTGCAACTAGGGAAGGTCCGACTGAGTATGGTAACCAGTGTCATAACAGGTCATGGACTATTTAACAAACATCTTTTCACAACAGGTGTCACAGACAGTCCCCTGTGCCGAGGTTGCATGGAGACAGAAGAAACAGCCTCTCACGTGGTGCTGGAATGCAGCGGAGTGACTCCATACAGGGCTAAACATCTCGGATCTCCGAGAGACCTCCCCGAGGTCCTACTCAACATCAAAGGTTTGATAGGATTCCTCGAGGAGCTGGGCTGGCAGGACTAGCCCACCCCCAACATATCACGCAAAATAGGCGCAAGTCGTCGAGTTGCGGAAAAATCGCCCGAATACAATACAATACAATACAAGGTGCGACCAGACCGCAGCTTAAAAAACGGTCACGATACGGAATCGCAGTGACGCGTCGTATGCGTACCGTTTTTGACGCATGCTCCCCACACCGCTGTTTAAAAAACGGTGACGGTACGGAATCGCAGTGACGTGCTTCACGCGAATCTTTTTTGTTCGCAAAACAGTTGCGTCTTTTACGTCACCGGTACGGTGTCTGCCATAAGATCTCCGTGTAATATTTTTTGCGATTTTTACGCAGTTCAATTTACGGTGCGTCAGCTTATTTTAAGCAGCGGTGTGGCGAGCATGCGTCATGGACCCGGGTACGTCCTTAAACTACGTCCAAAAGAGAGGTATGGGCATTGTGAATGTCATCTCGCTTTGTGTGGTAGGGCACAGCCAGTGGGTGTCATTCCAGATCCAAATTTTCTTGCGTGATTCGGCATTGGTCCCATAATAAAAGTTGTTCAGTATGACCTGTAAAGTCACTGCGCAGAGTATGGCTAGTGGTTAAAATTTCATCTTATACCTATATTCGACACAAGTAGTAAGTACTTACAGACCAACTATGATACACATTTTGCCTGTATAGTGATACATAGTGAATAAATTAATACCTGATTTAAAAAATAAAACAAAAATAACAAATAGCATGTTATTTAATTCAGTAATCACTAATCAGTCTTAAACAATGAACATCATACTTTTAGATTAGACAACAAAATGTATATTTATACTGTGTTTCGACTTGAAAGATTTTACTGCTTTAAAACATAAGACAAACCTACCAACCAAATGTATAAAAAAAAATGTTTTTTGTGATTATTATTTTCCTATAGGTTTCACGTAAATGTTTGTAAAAAGGAAATAATCTCCATAATATAAGCTATTAGTTGACACCTCGATGAATACAATCGGTTAATTGGTTTTCGAGATACACCGCCAAAAAGAATAGGTCCGGACGCCATCTTTGTGACGTCATTACTATCCCCTCCCACCATTTTTCCGCTTTACTACCGCATGTACGGTGATCAGGAGAAACGCCCGAACACATTGATACCGGTCGTGGGTAAGGCCGAGCTGAGTCAATTAAATCTGGCCTCGGAGCGGCTTTGGGGACTACTAATAGTAAAAGTTGTTCAGTATGACCTATAAAGTCGCTGCGCAGAGTATGACTGGTGGTTAAAAGTTCACCCTGTATAAAATTTTTAAGTAAAAAGAAATATGTACCTACCTATGATTAAGACGAAAAAAGAGACTAAACGTCGAAGTAAGGTAACATTATTGTGTATGGTTTTTATAATTGTCATTATAATTTCAGTAATTAAAACCGATACTCTATAAATTCCATTCAATACGTATCGTAACAGTCACCACAGTTTCGACCGGTAAAAGCCAGTTATCGTTACCCATGCGCAAATAAATGAGTGTAGCTTCATTGTTTATTACTCGATCTGTATGTTTTAAGGCTCATTATATTCCTTGATAATGAAGCAATATGTTTTATATTAAACAAAATTTGCGAAATGCTAATATTTACGGAGATTTTTACAAAATAAAAAATAATAATTTTATAAAAAAACTGTTTTTTGTGATTATTTTTTTTCCTATAGGTTTCACGTAAATGTTTGTAAAAAAGGAAATAATCTCCATAATATAAGCTATTATTTGACACCTCGATGATTAAAATCGGTTAAGTGGTTTTCGAGATACACCGCCAAAAAGAATAGGTCCGGCCGCCATCTTTGTGACGTCATTACTATCCCCTCCACCATTTTTCCGCTTTACTACCGCATGTACGGTGATCAGGAGAACTGTCCGAACACATTGATACCGGTTGTGGGTAAGGCCGAGCCGAGTCAATTAAATCGTGTTTCTAGAGGGCTTTTGAGATTTGGCGACCGTACTATAACCTTTTCAACGCTTTCTCCCTCGCATCAAAATGTGGCATACACGCCAATATGTCAACTATTGAGAAACGAATTTAAACCTTATCTGTCAACAGTGAAATTGCTTTGACAGCGTCTGCCATGACCTCTTTAGTGGTCGTTGGCGTGGTAGGCACGACAGCACACGACCACTTTAGTGGCTCTTGGCGTTCAAAAGGTTAAAAACACAAAACTTTGTATTTCAGTTGGAGATGGTGGCAATGGAGCGAGTCCTGGACTTCAAGAAGCAGCTCGTGGTGGAGTTCGAGGGCGAGCAGGGCTTGGATGAGGGCGGCGTCAGCAAAGAATTCTTCCAGCTCATCGTAGAAGAGATCTTCAACCCCGACTACGGCATGTTCACGCAGCAGTGTGACAATGGAACAGTGTGGTAAGACTTCAATCACTAGTATGCCATCATCAGATCATGAGCAGCTGGAAGGCATCAGGTAAGAGTTCTTCCAACTCATCGACAAGATCTTCAGAGCCGACTGGGGTATGTTCACGCAGCAGCGGAATAACGGGGTTTTGTGGTAAGACCTTAATCATCAGTAGACCATCATCAGATTAAGAGCAGTTGGAAGGCATCAGGGAAGAGTTCTTCCAATTCATCGTAGGAGAAATCTTCAACCCCGACTGGAATGCTCACGCTGCAGCGCGACAAATGCGACAATGGGACAGTGTGGTAAGACCTCAATAATCAGTAGGCCATCATCAGATCATCAGCAGCTGGAAGGCGTCAGTAAACAATTATTCCAGCACATCGAAGAAGAGATCTTCAACCCCGACTACAGCATGTTCACGCAGCAGCGAGACAACGGGACAGTGTGGTTGGTGGAGGCTTAATTAATAATCTTCAACCAAACAATAACTGACTTCACAAAACAGTCTTACAATGCCGCAAATGCACGAGTTCTAAAAACTATAGTTGTGCCTATTATATTTGATGAGTTCCCTCAATTTCTCCAGGATCGTCACAGATCCTGACGACATGATGATGAATGAATTAATTAATGAATGTTTATTTGAGACAAACAAGCGTATATCGTTGGGTGTTACATTTTTGGTTTAGACCGATCCTTGTTTTGCCATGATTGGCATGCAAATATTGTTTTTTACTTACTTACTAAATTAGCTATGTACAAGATATAAACCTTACATACTACGATAAACATTACAATGTCATACAATTCATGCAAGAAATAATGAATTACAAATAAGGTTTTAAATAAAATAAATAAATAAATAATACCATTGGCGGAATAATTTAATATTACAATTTACATTCATTGACAGAATAATAACAATGTTCAATTAAATAACTTCTTCTTAAAAATATTAAAAGGCATTTCTTTAAATGCATCAGAGAGAATATTATATATTTTAATAGCCATACAGTATGAATTTTGCCGTGATAATGCTAGATTGGTTTTTGGTAAGTTTAACTTAATCCTATGTGTCCCTCTCTTAGAGTTAGTGACTCTTACATCAAACAGTTCTATATTTTTCTTTACAAATAAACACATTTCAAACACATACAAACATGGAAGTGGCAGTATACGTTTGGATTGGTAAAGTGGTTTACAGTGGTCTAAGAAATCGGCTCCACATAAAGTGGGAGCCTGGGGTCCGCTTGGTAATCACTAGAATTGGCGTAGGCACTAGTTTTTACCGTGAAAATACCGTGAAATTTATTTATTTTATTATTTACTCTCAATTATTCTTTGATTATTGCCTGATACTTATTATTCATCATGTTGACAGGTTCAACCCATTATCCTTCGAGACGGAAGCCCAGTTCACCCTAATTGGTATAGTACTGGGCCTGGCCATATACAATAATGTGATACTACCCGTCAACTTCCCCATGGTCGTGTACCGGAAACTGATGGGAAAGAAAGGCTCATTCGAGGATCTGTCTGACTGGAACCCTGTAAGTATTTTTTATTTAAATAAATTAATAGTTTAAAAAACACTAGAAAAACACGCTTATGATACGTTATTCCATCATGGAATGTTAGTACCTATCTTCCGGCTTCATCATCAGACCTTGAAACCTAATCGTGGTCAAAGTTCATTAAAAGACTTTTCTAACAAATCCAAACAGCTATGATACGATGTTCCATCATGAAGTTTCAGTTCATATCTTCCGGCTCCATCATCAGATCAGTTCGACAGTACCATATTATTGTATTGTCATCAGAACTGCATACAGCTGCCAATTTTCATGACGCTACGATTCTTGGAAGATGGTTAAATTAGTTACCTTAGATTCCATTACATAGTTACATACAGGTCGACCTAATAAAAGCGTGTTAAAAAGTAGGGAAAAATACCCCATGATTGGCTTTGAAGTATGGTCACCGCTCTATTTTTGGTGGAAAGTCATCATCGCTGCCTTTTAATAAGGTTGAAGGGGCTAATTTTTGGATGGCGGTCGATATTAGTACATATTACTCTTTATAGAAATAAATATTATAGGGACCGTGCGCGTTGGAGGGTCTGCCATCTTGTGGCCTGAATCGGAACAATAAACATGTACATTTACACGTCACGTGTTTTCTTGTGCAAGTAGGTTCTGCCATCTTGTGGGCTACATCGGAACAATAAACATCACATTTACGCCTCGCGACAAAAATCTGACGGCTCCTGTGCTGCCTCCTACAGTTCATGCACGCTCCCTATCTTCTAACTCCTATAGAAAGTGATGCTCAAGCAACTTGCTAGTTAATGGCTTGTTTGAGTATATGTTTGAGAACAGGAAAAAATAATGTACACGTGTTTTGTTATATCTGCTTAAACTCAAGTTTTCCTAAAAAAAACACCCGTCTTTATGTGTCTTTAGCGTTGAGATATTATAAAACTTCGAATGTCGATTTTTTTAGGAAAAAATGAGTTTTAGCCGATATAACAAAACACGTGCTCATTATTTTTTGCTGTTTTCAAACATATATACGTGTATGGATACTCAAACCAGCCATTAACTAGCAAGTTACTTGAGCATCACTTTCTATAGGAGTTAGAAGATTTAGTAAGTTTTTAGTACTTTGGAGGACAATTTCTCCCAATAGGTTGAGCTATTTATATAGCTAAAACTTTGGGCAGCTAAAAAAAAATACGTCTCTGTTATTTTAGACTACTCTATAACATATATAAATATAAATCAAATTGGAACCGGACAGTAGGGTACCTTTCCTTGTAAGTCCCACGGTAAGCTTAAGAAGGCTTGTGTTGTGGGTACTCGGATATGTAATATACAAATACTTGAATTAAATACATAGAAAACATCCACGACTCAGGAACAAATATCTCTGCTTAACACAAATAAATGCCCTTACCGGGATTCGAACTAAGGACCATCGGCTTCATAGGCAGGGTCAGCCTTCTTGAGGGGCTAGTCAATTTGTGTAAAGAATGTCCAATATTTATTTATCAGCTGGCTGTAAGTTCCTGGTTGTTTTAGATTTTATACTCCGGTCTAAAAGACATGCTGGAATACCACGATGACGACTTAGAAGAAGTATACTACCAGACCTTCAGGATATGCCATCGGGATGTGTTCGGCAACGTCATCTTCCATGATCTTAAAGAGGACGCTGATAATATCTTCGTCACGCAGGGAAACAAAAAGGTATGAACGACGCGTTTTACTGACCGTGACATACTTTATAAGGCAAGAATGAAAGAAATAGTATTTTACAGTAAATATGGTGCTACTTATGTACCAAGCGGTATTATCCTACCTTTAAAACGAATCGGTATCGAAAAAAATCGGTACCGTACCGTTAATACCGTAACGAAATCAGTCCCTGATCGCAATACAAGGCCTTATAAGGCGGACAAGTGCTTAAGGACTATCTTATCCTTTCTGGTACCGGTAATCGAAATACAGGCCTTTAAAGGCGGACTATTGCTTTTGTGGATTAAAGTTGTAGTATTGGAATATAGATGGTTTTATGCGACGGACTTTAAATTGTTAAGCCATTTAGGATTCAAGCTAATTTTGGTTGACAATGCTAACGGTGAAATAAAAAAACATTTATTCAGAATGGGTGTCTATTGTTTCCCATAAAGTTTTAAGTCATAATGTATTGTTCGTCCGCATTTTCGTTAGACGTAATTTAGTTTTTCTCAGAAACGCGTAACTTTTCAGGATTGCCATAAAACAAACCTAACCTAACCTATCTATAGGATAACCTAAGGAAATCCCTTAAAAGTGAACGGTTTCAGAATTATGACTAATGATAATATGACTATCATTACATTATGACTTTCAATAATTATGTCAAACAAAGAGATCCTATTCAGAGTAAATATAACCCATTTTACAAAACAATTCTTCTGCCAAACTGCAGGACAGTTTGTTGGAAGAGGGACTCCCTTAAAATATAGACGGGTAGACTTAGCTAAATGGCTAGTAATTTGTTAAGTACATCTTATTGCTTATGTTAACTTCAATTAGATTTTGTTTCAGAGAACCATTTTCATTTTAAACTAAAGCATCCCAAGTAATTTGATTTGATTATGAAATGTCTAATGTACAGTAAAACCTCAATCGCTCAAAAATTAAAGTCCATGACTGTACACTATGGTACAGAGTTACTGTAGTAAGTCGTTCAGTTCAGGCGTTCATCGATCATATTTAACTTCTGACTTACAAAATGAATTTTTACTGTAACGAATATCCTAACCACCATGAAGATAACAACTTTTCAAAAGATTTGGAAGGTTTTTGAGAACATTTCACAAAAATACACGATACAAATAGACCGCCAGCCAGGAACAGATTTCCATGACCAATCGCCTACCGGGCGATAACTTGTTGTTGTTAACGGCTATGTATGGCGAACCTTCGTGGACGTCAGCTGCCGCTTCGTGTCGACGCAGACGAATGGCAGCCATTGAAACACGTAAAAAAAATTGCCATCGCCTCCCGTTTGATCCTTTGTCAGATGATAGTTTAGATGCTATTGTGAATTAAAAAAATCGTCACCCGGTTGTATCGCGGTGGAAAGGCCGTCAGTTAACGACATGAACAAGTGTTTTTTTTTTACATCTGACAAAGTATCAGCCGGGAGGCGATGACTGATGATATATGCTCAGGAGACCGCGATCTAAAAGGAAGGAATTTATTTTTATTTATGAAAATATATTTTTTTTTATTTCAATTCCAGGAATTCGTAGATCTGTACGCGGACTATTTGCTCAACAAGTCGGTGGAGAGCCAGTTCAAAGCTTTCCGGCGCGGGTTCGTCATGGTGACGGACGAGAGCCCGCTGGCGGCGCTGTTCCGGCCCGAGGAGGTGGAGACGCTGGTCTGCGGGAGCAAGGTGGGCTACCATAGTACACTCTGTATGGTACAAGGCGGTCCGGCGCGGGTCCGTCATGGTGACGGACGAGAGCCCGCTGGCGGCGCTGTTCCGGCCCGAGGAGGTGGAGACGCTGGTCTGCGGGAGCAAGGTGGGCTACCATAGTACACTCTGTATGGTACAAGGCGGTCCGGCGCGGGTCCGTCATGGTGACGGACGAGAGCCCGCTGGCGGCGCTGTTCCGGCCCGAGGAGGTGGAGACGCTGGTCTGCGGGAGCAAGGTGGGCTACCATAGTACACTCTGTATGGTACAAGGCGGTCCGGCGCGGGTCCGTCATGGTGACGGACGAGAGCCCGCTGGCGGCGCTGTTCCGGCCCGAGGAGGTGGAGACGCTGGTCTGCGGGAGCAAGGTGGGCTACTATAGTACACTCTGTATGGTACAAGGCGGTCCGGCGCGGGTCCGTCATGGTGACGGACGAGAGCCCGCTGGCGGCGCTGTTCCGGCCCGAGGAGGTGGAGACGCTGGTCTGCGGGAGCAAGGTGGGCTACCATAGTACACTCTGTATGGTACAAGGCGGTCCGGCGCGGGTCCGTCATGGTGACGGACGAGAGCCCGCTGGCGGCGCTGTTCCGGCCCGAGGAGGTGGAGACGCTGGTCTGCGGGAGCAAGGTGGGCTACTATAGTACACTCTGTATGGTACAAGGCGGTCCGGCGCGGGTCCGTCATGGTGACGGACGAGAGCCCGCTGGCGGCGCTGTTCCGGCCCGAGGAGGTGGAGACGCTGGTCTGCGGGAGCAAGGTGGGCTACCATAGTACACTCTGTATGGTACAAGGCGGTCCGGCGCGGGTCCGTCATGGTGACGGACGAGAGCCCGCTGGCGGCGCTGTTCCGGC
Source organism: Cydia pomonella (assembly GCF_033807575.1). Lineage (NCBI taxonomy): Eukaryota > Metazoa > Arthropoda > Insecta > Lepidoptera > Tortricidae > Cydia > Cydia pomonella. The sequence continues at coordinate 25,225,822 of NC_084706.1, read as the reverse complement.
CCGAGGAGGTGGAGACGCTGGTCTGCGGGAGCAAGGTGGGCTACCATAGTACACTCTGTATGGTACAAGGCGGTCCGGCGCGGGTCCGTCATGGTGACGGACGAGAGCCCGCTGGCGGCGCTGTTCCGGCCCGAGGAGGTGGAGACGCTGGTCTGCGGGAGCAAGGTGGGCTACCATAGTACACTCTGTATGGTACAAGGCGGTCCGGCGCGGGTCCGTCATGGTGACGGACGAGAGCCCGCTGGCGGCGCTGTTCCGGCCCGAGGAGGTGGAGACGCTGGTCTGCGGGAGCAAGGTGGGCTACCATAGTACACTCTGTATGGTACAAGGCGGTCCGGCGCGGGTCCGTCATGGTGACGGACGAGAGCCCACTGGCGGCGCTGTTCCGGCCCGAGGAGGTGGAGACGCTGGTCTGCGGGAGCAAGGTGGGCTACCATAGTACACTCTGTATGGTACAAGGCGGTCCGGCGCGGGTCCGTCATGGTGACGGACGAGAGCCCGCTGGCGGCGCTGTTCCGGCCCGAGGAGGTGGAGACGCTGGTCTGCGGGAGCAAGGTGGGCTACCATAGTACACTCTGTATGGTACAAGGCGGTCCGGCGCGGATCCGTCATGGTGACGGACGAGAGCCCGCTGGCGGCGCTGTTCCGGCCCGAGGAGGTGGAGACGCTGGTCTGCGGGAGCAAGGTGGGCTACCATAGTACACTCTGTATGATACAAGGCGGTCCGGCGCGGGTCCGTCATGGTGACGGACGAGAGCCCGCTGGCGGCGCTGTTCCGGCCCGAGGAGGTGGAGACGCTGGTCTGCGGGAGCAAGGTGGGCTACCATAGTACACTCTGTATGGTACAAGGCGGTCCGGCGCGGGTCCGTCATGGTGACGGACGAGAGCCCGCTGGCGGCGCTGTTCCGGCCCGAGGAGGTGGAGACGCTGGTCTGCGGGAGCAAGGTGGGCTACCATAGTACACTCTGTATGGTACAAGGCGGTCCGGCGCGGGTCCGTCATGGTGACGGACGAGAGCCCGCTGGCGGCGCTGTTCCGGCCCGAGGAGGTGGAGACGCTGGTCTGCGGGAGCAAGGTGGGCTACCATAGTACACTCTGTATGGTACAAGGCGGTCCGGCGCGGGTTCGTCATGGTGACGGACGAGAGCCCGCTGGCGGCGTTGTTCCGGCCCGAGGAGGTGGAGACGCTGGTCTGCGGGAGCAAGGTGGGCTACCATAGTACACTCTGTATGATACAAGGCGGTCCGGCGCGGGTCCGTCATGGTGACGGACGAGAGCCCGCTGGCGGCGCTGTTCCGGCCCGAGGAGGTGGAGACGCTGGTCTGCGGGAGCAAGGTGGGCTACCATAGTACACTCTGTATGATACAAGGCGGTCCGGCGCGGGTCCGTCATGGTGACGGACGAGAGCCCGCTGGCGGCGCTGTTCCGGCCCGAGGAGGTGGAGACGCTGGTCTGCGGGAGCAAGGTGGGCTACCATAGTACACTCTGTATGATACAAGGCGGTCCGGCGCGGGTCCGTCATGGTGACGGACGAGAGCCCGCTGGCGGCGCTGTTCCGGCCCGAGGAGGTGGAGTCGCTGGTCTGCGGGAGCAAGGTGGGCTAACTATCATAGTACACTCTGTATGATACAAGGTGGTCCGGCGCGGGTCCGTCATGGTGACGGACGAGAGCCCGCTGGCGGCGCTGTTCCGGCCCGAGGAGGTGGAGACGCTGGTCTGCGGGAGCAAGGTGGGCTACCATAGTACACTCTGTATGATACAAGGCGGTCCGGCGCGGGTCCGTCATGGTGACGGACGAGAGCCCGCTGGCGGCGCTGTTCCGGCCCGAGGAGGTGGAGACGCTGGTCTGCGGGAGCAAGGTGGGCTACCATAGTACACTCTGTATGATACAAGGCGGTCCGGCGCGGGTCCGTCATGGTGACGGACGAGAGCCCGCTGGCGGCGCTGTTCCGGCCCGAGGAGGTGGAGACGCTGGTCTGCGGGAGCAAGGTGGGCTAACTATCATAGTACACTCTGTATGATACAAGGTGGTCCGGCGCGGGTCCGTCATGGTGACGGACGAGAGCCCGCTGGCGGCGCTGTTCCGGCCCGAGGAGGTGGAGACGCTGGTCTGCGGGAGCAAGGTGGGCTATCTATCATAGTACACTCTGTATGATACAAGGCGGTCCGGCGCGGGTCCGTCATGGTGACGGACGAGAGCCCGCTGGCGGCGCTGTTCCGGCCCGAGGAGGTGGAGACGCTGGTCTGCGGGAGCAAGGTGGGCTATCATAGTACACTCTGTATGATACAAGGCGGTCCGGCGCGGGTCCATCATGGTGACGGACGAGAGCCCGCTGGCGGCGCTGTTCCGGCCCGAGGAGGTGGAGACGCTGGTCTGCGGGAGCAAGGTGGGCTATCTATCATAGTACACTCTGTATGATACAAGGCGGTCCGGCGCGGGTCCGTCATGGTGACGGACGAGAGCCCGCTGGCGGCGCTGTTCCGGCCCGAGGAGGTGGAGACGCTGGTCTGCGGGAGCAAGGTGGGCTATCATAGTACACTCTGTATGATACAAGGCGGTCCGGCGCCGGTCCGTCATGGTGACGGACGAGAGCCCGCTGGCGGCGCTGTTCCGGCCCGAGGAGGTGGAGACGCTGGTCTGCGGGAGCAAGGTGGGCTATCATAGTACACTCTGTATGATACAAGGCGGTCCGGCGCGGGTCCGTCATGGTGACGGACGAGAGCCCGCTGGCGGCGCTGTTCCGGCCCGAGGAGGTGGAGACGCTGGTCTGCGGGAGCAAGGTGGGCTATCTATCATAGTACACTCTGTATGATACAAGGCGGTCCGGCGCGGGTCCGTCATGGTGACGGACGAGAGCCCGCTGGCGGCGCTGTTCCGGCCCGAGGAGGTGGAGACGCTGGTCTGCGGGAGCAAGGTGGGCTATCATAGTACACTCTGTACTGTATCAAGGCGGTCCGGCGCCGGTCCGTCATGGTGACGGACGAGAGCCCGCTGGCGGCGCTGTTCCGGCTCGTCCGGCCGGCCCGAGGAGTACGAGGAGTACTCGACGGTACACGTCGTACAATTATTTTGCTCAATCGGAAAAATAACAGGGCAATTTAAATGAAAGCTTGTAAACAGATTATATTTTATTTTGTATGAAAATTTAACGAAGCAAAACAAATGCAAATGTATACCTCAATAAGTATTATATAAATAGAACAGTGAGCCGTACGAGACCGGAGGCACTTCACCGAATTCTAAAAACTGTACATTTCCCCAGAACTTCGACTTCAACGAGCTAGAAAAATCAACAGAATACGACGCCGGCTACACGTCCGAGTCGCAGACCATCAAGGACTTCTGGAGCATCGTGCACGCGCTGCCGCCGGCCGACCAGCGGCGCCTGCTGCAGTTCGCGACGGGCTCGGACCGCGTGCCGGTGGGCGGCCTCAGCCACCTGCGCCTCGTCATCGCGCGCAACGGGCCCGACTGCGAGCGCCTGCCCACCGCGCACACCTGCTTCAACGTGCTGCTGCTGCCCGAGTACAGCTCCCGCGACAAGCTGCAAGACCGGCTCCTGAAGGCCATCAGCTACTCGAAGGGCTTCGGGATGCTCTAGCTTGTACATGATACGACTTTATATTGATTACAATTTGTTTTATTTATATACCTGGTTTTTTATTTAAGAGATATTTCAACGGCGCCCCGTATATATGTATAGGAGCGCGCGAAGCTGCGCTCTGAAATCGCCCGAGCTTTTAGTGTGGAGAGTACCGCGGGCGCCCCTATAGTAGGAGCCCTGTGAATCGCCCGACCTCTAGTGTGTATAGTGGCGCCCTTGTAGAGTACCGTGGACGCCCCTCAAGTAGGAGCCCTCTGGATCGCCCGACCCCTAGTGTGTAGGATGGCGCCCTTGTAGAGTACCGTGGGCGCCCCTCAAGTAGGAGCCCTCTGGATCGCCCGACCCCTAGTGTGTAGGATGGCGCCCTTGTAGAGTACCGTGGGCGCCCCTCAAGTAGGAGCCCTCTGGATCGCCCGACCCCTAGTGTGTAGGGTGGCGCCCTTGTAGAGTACCGTGGGCGCCCCTCGAGTAGGAGCCCTCTAGATCGCCCAACCCTTAGTGTGTAGTGCGGCGCCCTCAAAATCGCCCGAACTTTTAATATGAACAGCCGATATGCCTAAATTTGGCTTAGGAATTTCTCTCAATCGCATACGTTGCCATTATAGGCGGGTCCAAACAAACCGGCCAGTGTAAACGTGCCTCTGCCGAGGCGGCGCGCACGTTTTCCTCGCCTGAATGCGCCGCCTCGGCCGAGGCACGTCTACACTGACCGGTTTGTGCGTGACGAAATTGCCTATAGTGCGTATGCTCGCTCTATGTACCCGCTTAATTACAATTTTTTGACCCAGTTAATTTCTGTTACTATTAAGAACAATAATTTACTTTTGAAATCGCCCCATGATAGTGTTATTTGGTGTTATGATATAATAATTCCTAATCCCAAAATTGCAAAATCTACCAATTAAATCTATCCGAGTTTCAAGTAAAGTTAAATGCTCCAAGGAAGAAAATTGTATTTATTTCTCACTGTAAATTGTAACTTAATTACGAAACACTTTTTGGCCACTTTGCTTCACTTTGCTATTCTATCGGAAGTACCAAGTTAATTATCGGAATGGGGCAACACTCACGGGGACACGATGACTGTAATAACAAATAACAATTAATTGTTTATTTTCTAGTGTCCGACCGAATGTTTTTCATCGAATGTTTGGTTGCTCTTAGTTTCGGCCGAAACACGATTTTTCATACGGAAATCGAAACTTCGGTCGAACACTATTAGTTTATTTTTAATTGGAAACCCTTTTGAACTCCTAGAGAGGCTCTTTTCCTATTTAAATCCATGACTCGTTTAAGACCATGAAACTTTACAATGAATTCCAGGGGCCCATTTCTCGAACGGTATTAGACTAATATTATTAGTCCACGAACTGTCAAATCGTATGGGTTACCATGGCAACATACTAATAATATTAGACTATACCGTTCGAGAAATGGGCCTTAGGGGCCCAAATCCATTAGACTAATATTATTAGTGAGTTGCCATGGTAATCTATATGATTTAACAGTTCGTGTACTAATAATATTAGTCTAATTCCGTTCGAGAAATGGGCCCCTGTAAAGTCGTTGACAAAATACTAGATTGTACTTAATTATTGACACAAAATAGTAATTTATGTACTGCTACATGATGAAATGCATTAAAGCAAGAGCATGGGTTACGTAGGTATTATCTCTTTCGTTTTGTTGTATTTTTCTCGTAGCAATTTTTTTTTGATGTTCTATATTTTAAACTAGAAAACAATCCCTCCGTATAGCATTTACTAGTAAAGGAACGTCTTTCAAAAATCTGACTACTAAACAAAAATCAGAAGTAGGTACTTTTATGTTTTTGACGTAAGAATACACTTTGTATAGGTAATAGTCATGGTCAAAAATTCAAAGTACCGAGTATCGAGATCAAAAATATGCATTTTTTTATTTGAAGATAAGGAAAACTATATATATAGGTAAATATTTATGATCTTGTAGTACCTTGATATTTTACTTTAACTAGTCTTGGTAGGAACTCCAGTCTTTTGAGTCTATATTTGATGAACTGAACTCGGTTTTACGAGTCTCTGCACTAAAAGCTTCTGACTCTCTTAAGTCCCAAGTCCAGTAACGCAACTCAACCCAACCCATGAATTTCGATGAAGGTATTAATGAATATGACTTTATTTGTAAAAATATGAGTCCTCTGAAACGGACTATTCTCTACAAGACTCTGGTCTCTAGCAAGTTGAAAAGAACTCTAGTTCCGGCTTAATTTTGAATCCTTTGAGACTCGAGTCTTAATCAACACTAGTAATAATGCGCACACGAGTAGTTAGTTAATGGATTAGTTACATTTAAGAGCCTCCTGAGAGTTCACAGGCAATCAATGAACATCGTGACATTTTTGTTTTCTTTTTTTATGTTTAGCACTAGATACCCTTTTCGAGTTGCAAGTTACGCGCGGCGGCGGCGACGGCGTCGGTGACGTTTTTGTTCTATTTTGTTTTTTCTTAACTACTTTGCAATGGGTGTCTCCGAGTTTCTCCTCGGATTCAACAGGCTCGGGTGTAGGGGCCTTTTCTAAATTTAACCGTTCGTTTAGAAACCGCTGGATGAGCAGTGCTCGCTCTATCCTCAGGGAATTCAAATCTCTAAGAGGTTTCGTCCCACGGTGCGTAAAAGGGCCTTCTTCGTCGTCGTTAAATGAAGTTACTTCTTCTTGAACATCGACTTGTGGTAGTTCTTGTGGTAGTTCTTGTGGTGGTTGTTCATAAGCCTTTTTGACTTTTTTTTTCTTCTTTGGGGTTTTCTTACGCTTTCGTTGATGGACGAACATTGTGGATGTTATGCTGGAGTCGCGGCGGGCAGCGGAGATCTGACGCAAAAAGTAAAAAATCCTCACAAGACCGTCACAATTAGTGTAAGGCCTGAGTGGACGCTCGAGTCGGGCGTGCAGCGGGGCGGGGCGTGCGGCGTGCATGTTAAACAAATGAAACTCATACTGGTGTCCTGAGTCGACGCTGCTCAAAGTGAATGCCGAGCGGGCAAGTTTGCGGGCAATGCAGCGTCGAGCGGGGCGTCGCGGAGAGGTTCAAACCTGTGATAGTTTAGTGAAAAGGATCCATCCTCTAAATTTGTCATTCAATTGAATGACTTCCTTTTGACAGAAAGTTAACCCTTTTCCAGGCATAGTACGATTTATCGACCACATATGCGCCATTTCAATTTCAACTTTAGCATTCCGATTTAACGTTCAAATTAGATTACACTTTCAGGAAACGTTACTTGTCTTCAAATGAATCGTCAAAGCTGGATTAATTGGAATATATTTGGATTTTTTGGGAAAACCTTGTAGATTGGTGCGGCCTGAAAAAGGGTTAAAATTTCATTGACAGATTGTGGATTGGATCCTTTTCCCTTCCGTCCAAATACTCTATCTATATACGATTAGGGTTTTTTTTATTTTGCTTTGTAATCTTCATAAGCAGTGGAGGTTACTGAAAATGCTGACCTGATCATACACATGGTCCTCTGACTCCTGTCTGTTGCAGATGTCGAGCAGTCGATTGCAGACGATCCTCAGGTTCTTGATACGCTGCTTTTTATTCTTGCCTATGTTTATGCCGTCCGCTTCACCCAGTCTTAATGTTCTGACAAATAAAATAAATAATAGGTAGTTAACCCTTTGAACGCTTTATGTCATAAATACAAACATCACTCGAACGCCAAGCTCCCGGGCGCGAGCGACCTAATGTATATCTTACTCGAAAGTGTGAAGGTTACTTTGACAGCGTCCGCCATAACACCTATAGTTGTCCTTGGCGCTGTGGGCACGACTAGTAACGACGCCTTTAGGTCCTTGGCGTTCAAAAGGTTAATGCGGCAAAGTCAGTGTTGGTTAAGACCGAGTACTCAGTGTCCTCTGGTACTCAACGATATAATTGAGTCAAAACTCGAGTTCTTAGAGACCCGAATCCAAGGACGTCGCCAGCTGATGGGCTAGGGCGGGCAGATCATATGGCCAATGGCCAAGGTGAGGGGAGGGGTATACATTTAGTTAGAACATTTATAAGGGGGGGGGGGCAGTGCGGGGCTGTTGTCCCCCCCCCCCTCCCTCTTGGCAAAATCGGCTTTTGATTAAACCTACAAAATTGTTGTCGGAGTTTGTATTCGCAGGCTCGAGTCATTTTGAGTTGTGTTTAAAAATACTCAAAATAAGACTCTCCTTGGGATTAGGTGGCTTTCTTACCGCAGTCTCGCAAAAACTAGTAAAGGTACTAAACCGAAATTCACAAATTGCGGGGATCTTTCTCTTATACTCTCAGTAAGACGTAATAAGAGTGACAGAGAAAAATGTCCACAATTGACGAACTTCGATTTTCGCGCTTATAACCCAGACTCTAAAGACTTGGTACCAACACCAGGATTTGCTCTCGCGTCTCACCGAGACACTACATACCTAATAAGGTAGGTAGTAGGCAATCCTCCCGGTAGGTACTGAGTGCTTGGCGAGAACCGTATTGTACTGTATTTGTATAGGAAACCAGTACCGGGAGGACTTCCTATTGGGTAGATAAGATACATGATTATGACGGGACGTACTTAATGACCTTAGGTTTGGCCACATTAGGCTGTTCAGGTTCCTTATCCTTCTGATCCAACGTTACGGCTGTATCCCAAATGTTCTTAAACAACTTCCTGCGTTGTGTATAGCTGTCCTTACTGAGGATCGACTGTTGGTCCATTTTGGGTCCTTGGAATACTATTATAATATAGAAATGGCTCCTCTAGGGCCTTTGCCAGTCAGTTAGGTAGAGAATAGGTAGTTATCAACAAAATTCGTATGTTATACATTATTAGCAAGAAAAAACTATGTAGGTACTCCCGCCAAGATTGCAGCAGGAGTCTTAATTCGGACACGCCCGTCACAATGTAGTTAATATCATTTTAGTTTAGCAAAAGCATGTATTTTTGTTATGCATGATGTTATTTTTACATATGGTATTGAAGTTTGATAGATTGACATTGACGTCTTTTTTTTAATCGGACGGAAAGGAGTTTAAGCACTTTTTGAATAGGTCTGAAAACAATTAAAAGTATGACTACCAAACAGCTACCAAAGTGTAGTAGGTAAATATAGTATTTTAACACAGGTAATTATTAATATATATTTTGCAACACACCAACTGATAAAGCTTGATGGTTCATAACTGATGAGAAAGTTGAATTCTGTCAATATGTGGGGCAAAGTAATATGATGTGGAGTAAAATAATTATATTGACGTTTAAAATAACATTAGCACTGTCTGTGCTGTCAAAATCGCTGTCAATTTATCTTGGTCTGACTATAAGGAGCGTGCATGAACTGTAGGAGGCAGCACAGGAGACGTCAGGTTTTTGGCGCGAGGCGTAAATGTGATGTTTACTGTTCCGAGGTAGCCCACAAGATGGCAGAACCTACTATGCACGAGAAAACACGTGACGTGTAAATGTACATGTTCATGGTTCCGATTCAGGCCACAAGATGGCAGACTCTCCAACGTGCACGGTCCCTATAGCTTCCTAAACCGCTCCAGATGAATTAAATACAATTAATCACTACCAGCAGGCGGTATCATGGTCGCATTTTTATGACAGTAATTTCATGCGTCAGCGTCACTTTCGCACTTACATACTTGTTAGAGCGTGACAGGCATGGTGACAATAAATGATAAAGAACCGACCATCTTAGCCCTACAGTACATTTTTGGTAGGTAGTTGGTTACGGGTTACGTAAAAGGGCACCTTGATTAACAGTCCGCCGGACGGTATCGGACTGTCAGAACAGAAAGTTGACAGTTCCGAACTACTGACAGTCCGATACCGTCCGGCGGACTGTTAATCAGTGGGCCCCTTAAGTATAGTCGAAGAATGAAAAGGTTTTTCTATTTCAACCCTTTAGCTTTATTTCAACCCTTTAGATTACGTAATAAAAATCCCTTCGATACACACAGATACCTTACATAGGTATTTGTGTGTATCGAAGGGTTTTTCTTAATATATATAGGAGGCAAACGAGCAGACGGATCACCTGGCGGTAAGCGATTACCGCCGCCCATGGACACCCGCAACACCAGAGGATGGGAGTACACTCTTTTCTTGAAGGTATTAATGTAGAATAAATTTGTGACAATTGTGCGGATTATTCGGCCTGCCGTTTTTCGCTTAATCTAAAACACCTTACATTTGTGTTTTGTATTTGATTATGATTAAAAAATTGTTTGTAATTTTCTACATCGCGCTATTGAAATGTTTCTAGTCGAGTATATAGGTATACCTCCGAGTCACCTATAAAGAGGTGTATCGGGGAGGTGGGTAGGTACAGGGGCCTACCGCGAAAACCGAAATTCGCCAATTGCGGGGATCTTTCTCTTTTACTCTCACTAAGATGTAATTAGAGTGACAGAGAAAAATGCCTGCAATTGACGAACTTCGGTCCCCTGGTCTCCGACCGCGGGCCGCTGGTATGGCTGCTTCGTGCGCTTCTCTCTCACTATAAGGTCGAGCCATTCAGAGCGCCCAAAAGCAAGCTCTCACAGAAAACCGTGGGACGCTCTTCTCACTGCAAGTTCAGGCGAAGCCCGACATTCAAAGAGCGCTTTGCGTGGTCTCTCACACTAATCTGCAGAAATATTCACATACTTTGCCAATCATTACAAGAAAAGATCGCCGCATTTTTACTCGTGTTTTTAACCACAGCTTAGAGCAACAAGTTAACGATTCACCAATAGGCTTGCGAATGCCGAACTCTGTTAAGCTGAGTCAGTTACTGCCCGCGAGCCGACCGCGTAACTTCTACGCGTAAAAACTTTGCCAATTTTCGGCAGATTATGTGATAAAGACTAGTTTATGTGTGAATGGCAATTTGCCAGGAATTATATAAGCGGTTTTATGATATGTTTGAAGAAACTTGTTTGAATAAGTCGCGTTTTATTGTAAATTGTTTGTAAAACGTGAACATTTTTCCAAATAAATAGGATAGGTGATTTATATTTCGAGCCAGGAAAAATAGTGTCCTTAATTTTTATTTTATAAATTTTTTGAGTAGTAGGTACTTGGGATGGCCATAAATATTGAATTTAATCACAATAAATTGGTCAAAAGATAAAAAATACAAGACTACAAAGTTTCAAAATTAAAGTAATTATCAAGTTCCAAAATAAAAAAAATATAATGGTTTGATTCCTTACATTTTTGTATTAAAATAGATTGTAAAACAAGTTAGGAAAAAAACCAATATTTTTTATTTTATTATTTTCATTTCATTTCATTTATTAATTGCATTCCATGGTACATACAGATGTTATCTTAAATTAAATTTTCACAACATGGACCCTGAGTAGGGTATTTTTGTAGAGTATTTATCTTCTAACCCTCCTTCCTGGTTTTTCGAAAACAGTAAAATTTTTGTTTCTAAGAATACCCATACCTTTTTTACAAAATTTTAATTTTACTTTTAGAAATATGATAAAAGGAGACCAACGATTTTCGACCCACTTGAAAGTCTTGAAACTGATCGCGTATAATATTAATATTCATACTAATGGGTAAAATAAATACACATATTATTACGTAACATAGACCAATTATATTTTAAAATGAAACGGGAGTCATAAATACAAAATAAAAATAAATGTTTTGATCTCGCTCCCATCCGGGCAATACATAAAGATAAAACTTGATCATGTCACAATGCCAGATAAATATGACCCAAACACCCTCTGGGTTGCCCTTAACGAGCTCGGCGAAGGGGACATCTTCCAAGTATACCCCCGTCTCCTGGCGGAGCTGCTGCTCCAGGAGGAGGCAGCGAGGCAGGATGGAGACACCAGCGAGGCGGAGAGACTCGTGCTACCGAGCGACAAGGAGTGGCGGCTGCAGCAGTATTTCCTCCTGGTGGCGATGCAGAAGGACCTGGAGCTGGAAAACATATTGTGAGTGTTTTAAATTTAACAAGGTGTCTAGCGACATTTCTGAACAAAGACTGAACGCAAAAATGTTACGCATTTTTTATTAACGTCAAATAAACTTGCGACGTCAAATAAACTTTGAAAATACTAAAAGCCCATATAAATAAATTAAAAAAAAATCATCCTATATACGTCCCACTGCTGGGCACAGCCCTCGTCTCATGCATCAGTTATATTTAGACCTATCAGAACTTCTTCTAGCAAAATCGAGAGATTGCCAAAAACAAATATCGACAAACCGGTTATCGATAAGCAAAGCAAATCAAAGATAAATCTGTAAAATAAATTAATTAACTGAAATGTCATAAGAAATCGACCATAGGTATATTTCCCCTACACGAAAACCATTTTATATAGTAGGTACCTTAAAGTCTTTAAAAAAAACCGGGCAAGTGCGAGTTGGACTCGCGTACGAAGGGTTACGGAACCATTATTTATAAATAAAAAAAGCAAAAAAAAATGTTTGTTGTATGGGAGCCCCCCTTAAATATTTATTTTATTATGTTTTTAGTATTTGTTGTTATAGCGGCAACAGAAATACATCATCTATGAAAATTTGAACTGTCTAGCTATCACGGTTCATGAGATACAGCCTGGTGACAGACGAACGGACGGACAGCGAAGTCTCAGTAATAGTGTCCCGTTCGACTCTTTAGGTACGGAACCCTATAAAAGCACTGTGTATAATTAAGGTGCCTAAGTATATCGATTACATTTCATTTTGTCAATATCTCGTTTGCTAGAAAAAGTTGCAGGTCTTGTAATGCGAATGTAATAATGCGAGGTAATTTGCCGACTTCCCCTACATAACAATGCGCGCCGACATGTGTGTAGCCTTGACCTTTTAAAGGTCTGTATTGAACATCTCCGCCGAACGCTGAAGCCTACGACGACGGCGTAAGCTTAATGCATTCACTACCAACGTTTTCGTAGCGCTACACGCGTAGCCGATTCTAGCGTTTTCCCGCTTTGCAAGTGTAGAGGAAAGCGACTACGAACAGAGCGCCCGCCAAGCGGGTTCCCGGCACACAATGTGTTAAGGTTTGTACATTGTTTCAAGATAATATCGTCAGGTAACAACCGAAAGTCACTAATTACTACCACAAGTTCAGAGCCATTTTGGACGGTAGTACCAAAACAAGATTGATTTTTACCCCCACCAGTAGGGCGACACTCCTCGTTTCGGCTTTTCTCGAATAGAGTACAAGCTTTTTCCTACTCCTCTACTGTTATCTGTCATTTATGCATTCATTAACACGAATATAAGAACATATATAAAAGATTTCAAGAAAAGTCTATATTGTCTATTCCTCATAAAAGCTCTTGTGCTTTTATACGCTATAACGTTACTGCGATTAATGGCTACCAACCTAACAAAACCAAAACGAATACGGTTTTAAACTAAGTGCATTGATGCCAACTTACAAAATATACATTTGGTTGCATAGTAAAAATAATTACTTCATAAGTCAGAAACACGCATGTGACACCCGTAATATAGCAACACCCATAGACTACGAAGACCGCTTAGCGTTGCTTGTTAGTCTCCGTAGGCTACGGTGGCCAAAATTGAGAAAAAACTGTCCAAAAAAATAATTTAGCAAGTAGCAAGTACCAGGGCCTCATGAGGTACGAGGAGGTGTCGCCGACCGGCCGGCCGCGGCCCGGGGCGGGCCGGGCGCGTAACAAGGTATGCTCGCGCGTCTTGGCTATATACTTTTGCTGTAATTTGTTTACCTAAATTAAGATTTATTTTTGTTGACTCGTAGGAAAAATATTGTATGCAACGTTGTATAAGTAGGTCAAAAAATTCTCGTGGCGTATTCCTTTACAATGTGAGCCGGAGCCGAAGGCGTAGCAACTCACGCCACTCGCCTTTTTTGACCCTTCTTATACAACTGATGCATAAAATACTATTATCGCTGACTGTACTTTTCTTTCCACAGGCAACTAATACTCATCGAGCAAATTCTAAAAACCCCAAACACAATTAGGTTGCGTTGTTTATCACAGAGTTCCTACCTATGTCATCAGATCAGCTCGATGGTACCATAATATTGCATTGTCACCCGACTTACATATGTATGCAAATTTTCAGCTCAATCGGAAACCGGGAAGTGGATCAAATTTAACTTGCGAGATTTGATTACAAACAGACAACGGTCGGGTGAAAGTAAATAAAAGCTTGTAAATAATAGGTGCAAATCTCTCCAGAGTATCGCTAGAGTAGCTAAGAACCTAGGCATTATTGACGGAGTGAAATGCACTGATTTTCTTTTATAAGTATTCTAGGTATTATAGTGCCACCTATTTAAGGTTTTTTGATGACAGTTTTTGGTACATGGAGATTTAATTCCTTACCTCCACCCCCCCATAATTTTATCTAAGTCAAAAATTTGTTAGCGATGTTTTGTGACGTCACCTATTTAAGTTTTTTTTTATGGACACACTTCATACACATAGATTGAAAAATGAAAATGATTTATTGGTACACAATAGGTTTTAATTTAACTAGAACCAAAAGAGCCTTCTTTTAAATACAACAAATACTTGTGCCAGAAGGCTCCGCTCTTCCATTGATGACAAAGTTTACCATAGTTATCATTAAGTCTTAAGCTTAGATAAGGTAAGATAGCTACTTTAAATTATAAACTAAATTAAATCATAATACATATTAAGCCCGTATCTTTCATGCCGTTGACAGAAAAATGACGTCACGCTACATAGAGTATGATTCCAATTAGTATTTTCGTAATAATTAATCATTTGTCAACCTCTTTAGTTAACTGATACATATACTTGACAATGAGTATAGAAACGTCTAACTTTCATTATACGAGTATTGTCACACAAATAAATAATAGATTATTAATTTATGAAATAATACATATTTTTGGTTTTTAACAGCGTAACAAGCTTTTATTCACGTAGATATTACCATGCAACTTGACAATATTCAATTTAAGATGCGAGTGTGTATGTGTTGTATGCGCGCGCGCGCGTGTGTGCGTGTGCGTGTGCGTGTTTGTGTGTGTGTGTGTGTGTGTGTGTGTGTGTGTGTGTGCGTGCGTGCGTGCGTGCGTGCGTGCGTGCGTGCGCGCGCGCGTGTGTGTGTGTGTGTGTGTGTGTGTGCGAGTGCGTGCGTGCGTGCGTGCGTGCGTGCGTGCGTGTGTGTGTGTGTGTGTTTGTGTGTGTGTGTGTGTGTGTGTGTGTGTGTGTGATAAATATTACATGATTCTCCTAGATTACTAACAAAAGTGATGGTATGATGTGACAAACACCCATTTAATAAGTTAACCGCTATCGATATTACTGAATTGATTTTAGATTTCACACTCGTGTTCAATTCACACATCATTCCACGCTGAAAATTATCTTTATTCTAAACGCCATAGAGTTCATAAAAGCATGACTCAATTGTTCTTCGGTCTCAGATATTAGTGTTCAGATATATCGGAGCGGCCGAGGTACTCACAAATATCTAAACACGCCTCTACTGTCAAGGCGTTAGAGTGCGTGTTCACATATTTTTGAGCACCTCGGCCGCTCCGTATATCTCATGGCGACTACAATTCTCACAGAATTCTAAGTTAATGATCTTTATTCTGAAGGCAGTAGGGTTCATAAAAGTCGTAGATGTACCTACATGAAGTACTTAGGTAAGCTATTACGTTCGAGGCGTCGGAAACAGGTAGTTTGCATGTTACATCTCAATGCTATTATCGGTACCACGTTAACCTATTTTCTAAAGTTTAACCTAGCAATTCACGAGCTTAAAATAAGCTTGAGTCCGTCTAAACTAACTGTGCACCGAATTGTCAGCAACAAAGTGTGGGAGCTACTGTAAATTTTAATTTTAGGACGGCGCTTCGATAGTTCTACACTAACAGGCCTTTTCGAACGTATATATAAATTATGTCATTTGACAAGGCTTTTAATAGTCTTAAGTTATTATTTAATTGTTGTATTTTTATATTTGTATTGTCATTTATTGAATAAACATAGATTTTGAGTTACGTAGGAGTCAAAAGTGGCTCCAAATAGTTTATGTAATATAACCACAGACCACCCACAGACCAACCCGGCGGTTTTCTGTGAATATAACACGTCCGCTGCGCCGCCAGTTCTCTTCTTTTAAACTTGGCTTGACACGCTGTGTGTATAGATTATAGATGTGCCCAGATCATTTTGAAGTCCTTATCCTCTTAGAGAGTTGCTGACTGCATATAAAACTAAAATTGAGTTAGTTTTTAGGGCCTTTTACGCAATTTGACATCCATTGTGCCTATTTTGCGTGAAAAACGAGGTAGCGCTACTCTAGCCACCCCAGCTCCTCTAAAAAACCTAATAGTGTTTTCAGGTTGAACTAAAATCGAGTAAAAGTGAGTAAAAATAAAAAGTTACCTATAGCCGGTCGAACAACTTTGTCAGCAGAGAAAGGCACGAATTTCATAATTTCTATCGGACGATAACAGGAGGACCCTTCGCGCCTACATTTTTAAAATTAGCCGCTTTTTTCTACTGACGGAAATGGCTACACAGACTAAGAAGTGGCCTTTTCAATCTGGCTGGAAACATAATAGACAATTATAGTGTCAGGACGTAAAATGTCACAAAACGTCATCCAACATTTTTCAATCAAAATATAAAAATTAAACTTTACACATTTCACATCTCAATATTTTCTATCGGCGGTTTTTCTCTTAAGTATTAAAACGATTGCAATTTTACAATTTACGAAGTAAAATGGAGACCTCTTAATTAAAACCCATATTTTGTGTGGATTGTTTGTGCAGTTTTAATAAGTATGGATAACAAAAAATAAATACTCAATGGAGGAAGAGTTACCTGATGAAAATTCGATTTCAGTCGAGTAAGTTGCGACGTTTTCAATACATAGAAACTTACATATGGTAAGTTTTAAATTATAATGATAGGGATTAAGGACTATATATGAAAATACGTCAAAGTCTCAAAAATGTGTTTATTGTTTACACTTGTATACACTTCTTATATCATAAGCCAGATTTGCACTGTATATACAAGTTTGCCTGCAAATATCATAATCGGAATGATTGGTATGTAGTGAGTGCGATTGCAAGTATTGTATTCAGAAGACAGAAGATATAATCAGTATGTGACGCGCAAAACGTTTCACTGGGTTGAAAAGAAAGATTGATCGTTCGTTCGCGGAGATATATATCAATCATTTCGCTCAGTGGTTCTATAGACTGCGTAAAATATATAGTTATATTATAATACACACAGCCATAAATGCTACCAAGATGATGAATCACGCGATACGATCCCTCCATGTTTTCCCGACATCCTCCGATCCACTCCGAAACTGATGAATAGATGAGTTACGAGCGAGTTAAATCTCAAGTGAGTTGAAGAGTGAGTGAGTTTAATAAAAAGAACTCGTGAACGACAGATGTCTAGTATGTGATTGCGTAAATTATTTGTTTTTCTAACAGTATATTCCAAGATAATCACCACCGTATCTCTCGAACACAGCTTTTAGTATTTTCCAGTCCGGTCCGGTAACCTTACGTTTGGTACCGAAACTATTCATGCTGCCGTTATGATGAGCAAAAGTGGTCACGTTGTACATTAGCCCCAAGTGGCATATGCCACTTTTCGGTAGTTGAAATTTCAATTTTAGTCAAATTTCATATTTAAATAACGTAATCCACTACGAGCCGGTGGCCTGCCACTTGAAACGTATCATATACTTGATGGCTTCTCTTTTGCACACTTCTTCAAGCATAAGCGTCATTCTCGACCTGTGGTCCACTGACCTATCACACATAGACAGTTAGTGCTCATAAGGCTAATCTGCCAAAAGTGAAGCCGAAACTCGATCGATGTGTGCGTGCGACGCTCGTGTCTTACGCTCAGCGACACACACATATATACAAAAATGGGTTGCCAGAGTTCATTTATTCTCCTTAAAGTAGATGGATTTTAACCACATCCTTATACTTGGCTATCAATCATTTGGGAGTGTGTAATTGTGTATGTAGATATTAAATTTGTAGCAAAAGCTTTCAAGGTTTCTTTTAAGGACTTTGCATTTCTGTACTTTGTTTTTTATTTTTTTATTTATTTATTTGGGAAACATACAGCACATAATAATACAATAAGGTACAAGATAAAGTTAGAACATAAGCCAAAACAGTTTCCACTTACAGCTAATACAAAATTCCTTTGCTCCGAAAAAAAGTACAATATTTGGGTATTTTTAATTTAAAGTTGAATTTAACAGTTACATTTAGTAAATAAGATAATACACGAGCACGATTAACAATTATAACAAGCATACTTTAGAATTTTGAAAATAACAAGCACAATTTTTATTTAGACTTTGAAATTTCTAATAATAGGTACAATTACAATAACAATACAAGACAAGCTAACAATTTTATTACGAGCTACGAAGTAGATAACGGAATTACCATTTTTTTGTTATGATTTGTGAAATAATGTTTAAATAAAAAAACGTTTATTTTTTTATTTTACAAATGTGCACAGATAATAGCTGGTAAAATTGACTTTGGAATAATGATTTTAAATGATAAATATTTAATGACGATCATTTGGATTTGATTTTATTTGACTAATATTTTCTTCGGGTTGGTGTGGTGAAAAGTTTTGTGTTTCACTTGGGGCAAAATTTGTTTAACTCTCGTAAATTAATCTCGTAATTTGTTTAACGCTCAAGATTCCATTTTTCGACATTTTGGATCTTTATTTAGCTCGAGTAGCAATATTAGCACGAGCGGTTAAACAACAACTTTTCCACTTGTAAAACAAATAACTATTTATCGTCAGTACTAGTAATTGTACCTGCAGGCCTAGCCAAGGTGGCAATCGCTATTGCTTCGAACAACGAAACGCTTTGTGTCTCTCTATCAGTCTTCCATATAAGTGCGACAGTGACAGTTGCGTTTCGTTTTTACAGACCTTAACTGTAACACCTGTGTTCCACAAATAAAATTTACTTTACTTGCTCATCAAAATGGCGAGAGCATATTCGACTATGTTTAGTCGGTTTCCATATTGCATCGTTCCTATTTAATCTAATTTTTTCCGTCCATCTCGCAGACAGAAGCGGATCAGTCGGAAATCTAAAACGAATATCACACAATATAAAAATATGAATTTAAACTGTAATTTTACAAAAGACAAAACATAATTTGAAATAAAAGAATGAAAAACTAAAAAAGAATATTTTCTATAGTCATACAAGGAACTTAAAGTAAGCATATTAATTTTATCAATGTAATCGTCATACCTCATTTGGAGGAAAAAAGATTCATATCACCTGGCAACATTTATAAGTAATGGCGGCTGACGAAAATTTGGATTTTTGTATTTACAATTACGTAAAAATATCACATTAAACTGGATACTTACGCGTGAAATGTTATATCAGGCGGTTTGTTTTTATTCACTGATGTGTTGTGACACCAATTCACCGCACAAACAACCGTCTTTCTTGTATTTTTTAATTTATAAACGGGAGGTGTACACAAACCAACTCGACCTTGAGTACTGCGAGGGCCGTTCGGATACGATGACACGAGGGCGACATAATGTCGTACTCGAAATGGCTTCACTAGGGATGTACAGACTAGGCATCTAGGCTAGTTATAAATCTATGCTTGGCCCAAGTTTACATTCTATAACCTGTGGCGAGTAGGACGACATTTGCTTGTATCTTTATACGAATAACCGGTCAAGGCGTCCTTATGGCAAGCGGCAAAGTGGGACGTTTTGCCGGCCGCGGTCATAAATTCCGCTATCAAACTTGTTATTTTCTACCGATTCCACTCTTTTACATTCTAACCTCTCATTTTTTACAGAAATGAAGCGGAAAAAACCCCGAAGCCCCCCGAAGACACAGTCGAAGAGTGGGCCCCGTGGCGCCTCGTGGTGTCCATTAAGAACCCCCACGCACCCCCACCCGTCGCCGTGCGGTCCCCCCCTGGACTTGCCTGGGACATTGCTCAGGTCTGAAGTTAACACTATCCTATATCATTTCCCGGCCTTAAACTATATCCATACTTACCTATATCTATACGTCCCCTACAACGCCAATGACGGATATATCCGCACTGTAGCACCAACGCCGAAGACGGATTAATCCGTCACAGACTACAGAGCAACATAGACTTAAGTGCATATGTATAAAGTTAAATTTCAGTTATGACACTTCGGTGACGTGGCGTCCGAGTGACAGATTTTGTGTTTGATACGGCATGAAAAGGTTAAGAGTGAAGAATGAACAGAGAGACAGAGTTACTTTCGCATATTTATAATCAGGGTCAACGGCATGATATGTACGGTGTACGGGTCTTGTTTATAATATAAGTACGGATTGTTTTAAATACTTACCACTCATAAATTAAGGACGCGTCAAAGAAAGAATAAAGATAGGAAATTCTTGCTTGGCGTCCTTAGTTGGTTTACCTTCGCTATATAATCTGTTTACATAATTTTATTTCAAGATATCTTTTATATAGTGTTCGTTTCTGTCCGACAGGTTCTGAAGGCAGCCCACCTGCTCTCGAAGCCCCCGAAGAAGGTAGACTTCGCCGACGAACAGCAAATGCGATGCGTCTACTCTCTCATCTACGACGTGTTCCGGTGTAAGTATATCTTTACGTAAAAAATAGCGTTTTTACCACCCATGAGAATGAGAATGCGAAATTATTTATTACCTATTGTAGCGGGGCAAGACCAACATTTTACGTGGGTAAGGTACATTTAGCGAGGCGAGGCCCTTTGGTGGCGCAAGACATAACGAAAAATTTTACGTTGTGTCCGAGTTATACTTATTTGAGGCGCGAGGTCCCTCGGACCGCGAGGCTCCTCGGACCGAGAGGCCGTAGGCGGTGGGACACGTCGCCCGCGCCTAACGCCGCCTCTTAGTGTGTACATCATCATTTAGTTGCCGCAGAATTGTGTCAGCTAATTTTAATCTAAAAAGATCTGTGTCAGCTGACGATGTCATGTCAAAAGTGATGAATCAAAGATGTTAGTATTTGTGTTTCATATGTTACACTTATCAATTTTATTTAATTCTAAAAGGACCATATACGTTGTTCAAGAAATCGATGCAAATAATGTTTTTCGGCAGTTTTTTTTTCTCTTGGCTCCCTACATTTCTTACAGCCAATGTGGAATAAGTTTTTGAAATAAAAATAAATTTTTGGTACAAGCTTTTATCGCTGACTCTTTTTTTTTACCAAGGGCAACTAATACTCATCGAGACAATTATAAAAACTCCAAACACAATTACGTTGCGTTGTTTCCTTAAAGAGTTTCTATGGTCACCTCCTGTCTCATTCACCAGATCAGCTCGACGGTACCATAATATTGTATTGTCGCCCGACTTACATATGTATGCAAATTTCCAGCTCAATCGGAAATCAGGAAGTGGGTCATATTTAGCTTCCTAGATTTGACCCACACTAACATACATACTAACAGGACAAGATAAATAAAAGCTTTCAAAAAGGGCATCGATTCGTGAGTATAAAGTTAAAATATTATTACCTAGTTACCAAACTCAATAAAAGGCACTTCGAAAGTCGTTTATTGGGAAATAAAACGGGTGCTATAAAAACGCACACAAAATACCCAAATTTATTGGCACAATTCAGTTTGGTTTTCCAAGTTCGTGTAGTTAAGTTTCTAAATAAAATTCAACATAGAGAGATTCGATTCTTAGAGCAATTAACAACTGGCGACGCCTCGTCTGTAATTTTCTGTACAAAACTTTTTTTAAAACTTTCTGTCGATTTTTGCGGGGCCCTCCTATATGTACGTAACGTACAAAAAAGCCATGTCAGATAAAAGTCAGTCCATACAAGAAATATGAAGTGAGTATGACATTGGCCGAGGTTTTGGACAGAGGGGTAAGTTCTTAAAAGCGACTGCGGTTGGTTAAATCAGTTAAATGCTCTAAAAAAAATATATAAGGTTGGAGGGTCTTGTAGGTAAGACCTAATTGAAAGTCTTATAAATGCCACTAACACGCTAGGATCACGGTCGCATGCCAATATATATTTAATACTTGCTTCTTGCTTGAAAGCATGTAGATCGTTTCATTCACGAAGTCTCTTGCCTTGCCTGACTCCTAATTTCATGTTATTAAAGGTTAGATATGACAAATCTGCGCGTCATCGTGGATGACACGAACTATTTGTAACTTACACAGCGATTGTTATTTAACCTTTTCGACGCCGTGTCAAACACAAAAGCTGTCACTCAGACGCCACGTCGCCGAATCGTGAAAACTAAAATTGAACTTTATGTATATGCACGTAGATCTATGTTGCTCTGTGGTCTGTGACGGATTAATCCGTCATTGACATCTGTATTAATTAATAGCTATATTGAATGAAACATTTTAAAATTAATTTTATTTGTATTTATTTTTATTTGATCGAATTTTGTTTTTATTGTATTCTGTTTGATTTAGTTTCACTTCTTTTCAATTTCAATTAATTTATTTATTCTTAATCATCATTAATTTATTGTGTATAGTACTAATCATATATTTTAAGATATACATTTTTTACTAACAATAATTGATCTCAGTTGGTCTCTCAATAAATGAAATTGAAATTGAAATTGAAATTGACGTTGGACCTCCGCTTCAGATATATCCGTCGTTGGCGTCGATAAGGTTGACAACAACTATGAACATTCTTGGCGCTATAGCCACTGCTACCTACTCACGACGACTCTGACAGTCTGACACGGTCGCGGGGCAAGACCAAAATTTAATGTGGGCAAGGCACATTTAGCAAGGCCCTCTAGTGGCGCAAGAAATAACGATCATTTTTACGTTGTGCCCGAGATATAGGTACTTATTTGAGGCGCGAAGTCCCTTGGTATGTTTAATTATAAGATATACTTAATGTTTTGAAAAGATGTGTCCCGCCGAGTTTCTTGCCGGTCCATATTGGGATACCCTCCTCCAATTGAGGGGGGGATTTAAATCTTCTCGGGTCAGAGATGTAGGGTTAGAGCCGGTGTAGCTTTATTTGACATTGCGCATTGTAATATGCCTACTTGAATAATAAACTATCTTTATCTTATGCGAGGCTGTTGGCGGTGGCTCATGCGCCCACGCCTAACGCCGCATCTGGTCCTGAATATGCTACTTGCTACTTATCTGACGAATAAAGTCATCTTTGGCGTTTCACAATCTTCAAATAAGCTTAACTGGTAGATAGTGCTAAGTTTTGCGGGAAGTGTTATATGACGGTTAATTTATTTGTTAATTAGCTATCCAATACTTTCCTTGGACATTGTGAAACAGACTCTAGGGCACAGATAACACTTCCTGCGGAAGTTAGCACTTTATCTACGAGTTAAGCTATGAAGATTGTGAAATGCCAACGATGACTTTATCCATCTTTTTTCCATCATTTACTTGGACATTGTGAAATAGGCCCTAAATGTTGTTGACGTCCAACATTTAAAATATATAATTAGAATCAGCCGAATTGGCTACTTGAAAGTTTTTTGTAAATAATGTCAATTGATCTTAAGTTTCCTGAGAATTAAATGTCTATGGCATTTAAGCAACACAAAGGTCAGAAATGAGAGTTAAAGTCTGACGCTCGCACTCGACGATTGAAACGCCTCTAACAAAATGATATTGTAATGAGACATCACATTACATTAGTCTGTCCTAAATGTATGGAAGATCAAGAAAATTGCTATTTTGACCATGAAATATTGCGTTTATGTATATAGTTGTTGTACAATTAATTTTTCAATAAAATTTAAGGAATCGAATGGTATAATATTTGAAAGTTGAAACGAAAAGTTTTTAGCCTTGTTTTTTCTTTATAATCTCAATATGTCGTTTTAAATTCCACTTTTTTATAATAAATGGCCCATTTTCTATCAATTTAGCTAAATTTTGTTATAATATTCAACATGTGTCAAGTACCCAATTGCGCGTTGTCCCGTTCGGTAGTTCTGAATGCCCTTTAACACTAGAAATAAAAGAAATGTTAGCTGATACCAGCCATTTCGCACGAAAGTAGAAACACGAAAGATTGTTTTTCGAAATTCATATCAAAGTGTCATCGCGGTAAAGTTGGCACCTGGCAGTAAATAACGTCACGCCAACGTTCGCAACATTGTACCAACAGCAACACTTAAGAGGGGGCTAACGTAAAGTCGTAGTTTTTACGAGCTTTTAATTTGCAATCAAGGTTCGGAACCGGTTTATAAAATATCGCAAAAAAACGGTTTATTTTGGTTTTCGTCTGAACTTTTATAAGAACGCGAACGTTTTAAGAACTTTATTGTAACCTAAAAAACCGGTTTATTCGACGAGCGACGAAACGGCCGGCCAGCCTGGTGTTGTGCCACGTAAACATAGACACTGACGTAGGAAGAAACCGGTTTTTTTTGCTCTAAACTGGTAAATTTGATAAGAACTGTTCTCTTAAAACCCGGTTTAAAAATAATGGTTTTGCAGACGAAACCGAAATCAAAAGGTTTTGCGCCAAGTGCCATGATAATGGTTTCGTAAAACTGGTTTCCGAGCCTTGCTTGCAATGTTTGTTTGTTTGTAATATGTGTCATATAGAAGCAAAGTCGGCAACATCAACAGGTACATAGAGTCAGACCAAGATAAGTTGGCAGCAATTTTGACAACGCAGAAAGTGCAAGTGTTATTTTAATCGTGAAACTTCTATGAAATTATAACGTTTACTTGCACAGAATGGGCTATCAAAATCACTGCCAACTTAGCTTGGTCTGACTCTATCCACAAAGATTGAGTATACTATAGTACTAGCCTTTTCAATCTATGAATCATAACAAAAAACTTCGCGATTCACTTCACTGTTTTTTTTACACTTTTTCAAAATGTTGCTCTCACAGAAAATGTCAAGTTCAGACAGCCAACATGTACGAAACACCCAAATTTTAACGAAAAAAAATTACGAAAACGTGTCTAATTTTCATTTATTTTCACCTATATCGTTACACTGCATGCCATTGTAATATGTATCATTCTGGGATGGGGATATTAGCAAAATTTGAACAGAATTGTATATTCAGAGTAATTTAAATAAAAGGTAAAAACCCGCGCTACGTCCATATCTACCGTTGAATGTTTCTCGCGCCATATTTTTTTGTCTCTTTATTTCCCTGGCTTCACGCCCCCTCTTAACTGGTCTTCGGTGGACCTTTTACCATTGTAATAAGGTTTACGAAATACTCGTAGACGATGGCAGTTCAGAGGGCCTACCGCGAACCACGTTCGACGTGTAGGCTCTCTGTCGCATTTGTAAATTCGTACGTAAGCGTGACAGGGAGGCAACACGTCGAACGTGGTTCCCGGTAAGCCCTCAGGTTCAGAGAGGGCCTACCGCGAACACCGATGTTTTCAATTTGCGGGCATCTTTCTCTGTCATTCTAATTACACCTTAATTGGAGTAAAAGAGAAAGATGCCCGCAATTTGCGAACTTCGGTGTTCGCGGTATGCCCTCAGAATGTTATTTAAGTTTTATCAGCTCATCGCGAAGGAAGCCATTTGTATTATAACTGCAATAAACGGCCTGGCTCGTGGAACTAACTTTCAAAGTAGCGTCAGTTTACGCCTATGATATGACATATTTTATATTGCACCTTAAGCTTTGTATGCCGATATATAATTTGGATTGATTTTACAAGCTTTTATATAACTTGCAATGTTTGTATTATATGAATCCCCGATATTAATGCCCGATTTGACCCGAACAAACATATTGTTTTCATCTCTCCTAATCGGAAAGTTCACCTTTCATAGGCTGATCAATTGCATTTCCCACCCTAGGGTGAAAACTATTTTTTTTTAATTCGTACTTCGAGCAACCGGAGCAACGGCTAACAACCATATATGCCATATCATTCAGTTAAAAGCTCTCATAATAGCTTGTGCATTTTCGTACCAAGTATTATCGAAATCAAATTTCAATTGCATTGCATTATTTAAAAAATACACTATTTTAATATTTAAATGTATGAAATAAACATTAATGTTTGTTAATATATCAATATAAATCACGACGAATGTTAAAAATATTATCATTACATTACATTCATTCATTTAGTTTCACTTTTTTTAAGGCGTATACATTAAGGCCGTTTCAGACACGTCCCAATTTAAGATCGGATTGTCTATGGTTTTAGATTTTTTCCGATCAAAATGTAAATGGCGACAATTCCTGCCATCATAACTCGTAACCTACTTCTTATTTGTGTTCGACTTTCCTCATAGTCGAAATGAAAAGTAGAGTGTTTAACTCGGGTGGTAACCATCTCACCCGCGAACTATTATAAAAAAAATATCTCGGGTGATACTGATATGGTATGGAAAATACCATAGGGAACGTGCATAAACTGTAGAGGGCAGCACAGGAGACGTTTATGTTTCCGATTTAACGGTCCTTAAACGGTTTTCGTGACTCATAGGAAGTTTTTTTTAGGGCATTACCCTAAAAATGACAACATAGGCCCACTATCGTACTGCGAGTCTGGTAGATACAATCGCTATCAGATATATCGGTGCGGCCAAAATGCTCACAAATATCTGAACACGCCTCTATTGTTAACGCGCTAAAGTGTGTGTTTAGATATTTTTGAGCACTTCAGCCGCTCCGATACTTATTTATTTATTGAATCAAGTTATCATAACATAACGCCTACGCCAAAGCGTTACGTAGATTCATAACTTAAAAACTACTTATTTATTAATTAAATCTAACTTACATCAGATATATCTGATGGCAACTACAAATATCTGAAAAATTGTCATATTTTATTCCTGCGCTCCAAGTTTCTATTAGACATTTTTATTACAAAAGTAAAATGTTATTTTTATTTGCCATTCGTGTCTTTTACTTTTCTAGTAATATCAATAAAAGCCAAGGCCAGATGTTGCATGGCTCTCGAAACGAAGACTTATAAATAACGTTATCGATGAAAGAAAACCGATTTGTACGATTTGTGCTCGTATTCGTATTGCATATGCCGTGTCATGTGATACAGATTTGTCATGAAAATCGCGAAATACATGTTGATTTAGTCACCTGCAATAATGTACGGGGTGAATACAACCTTTACTTAACAAAATATTACCAATAAGAAAAATATTAGGTTATTTTACTTTTAAAATATGGTGAACGATCCATTAACATTTACTGAGTGTGTAGAGTTGGTCTTGCTCAAGTCTCCTGAATTATCCTGTATATTACGTGCATAAGAGGCATGATTATTGGCGGAAAAGTCAATACAGGTGAAGAAAATAAATTTTATTTTAGCGAGATAAATTTTTTTCAAGAATAACAATACTGATGAAATTCAATTTGACACTTGTAAACGGATAAAGCACGATAGAAGTGTTTTGATGGGGTTGGCCGGTCGAAGTATTTAACAGATGGCGCCAACATATCTCGCTCTGTCAATCCCTAGAACTGTGTCAAATTCTGTTTTTTTTTTTTGTTTTCTGGATTCCAGCCCTTTAAGCCATCTCATAGAACAAAACTAGAGACAGGCGCAAGCTATGATGGCGCCATCTATGCAAACCTTTGACAGTTGCTAAATGCTAACCCCATTGTAGGTATACTAGCTGTGTTGATGTAACTACCTGCTCAGAGGATCTGCTCAGTCAGATTAGTAACTGGAAGGTCGTAGAGGATGTGACGAACTCGGACCACAAGGCAATCGTATTTGAACTAAGTTTAGAAAAACCCATTGGAATCGTTATAAAAAGAAATACTAGGATATACAACACAAAGAAGGCAAACTGGAGTCAGTTTAATGATAAACTGACCCGGAGTTGGGTAGAGGAAAATATAAACAAAATAGAAATAGATCAGATAGAAAACAAGATAGAACTGGAAAAAATGATAGGAAAATTTGTAGATGTAATTAAAGCAGCAAGTGAAGAAGCTATCCCAAAAATAGGTAAAAAGAAACAAATGCGATTGCCTTGGTGGACGAATGAGCTCGAAGTTTTAAAAAAGGATGTTACAACAAAGAAACGACGCATCCGATGCGCGGCACCAGTGCGACGAGCATGGGTGGTAGAACAATACCTCGAAGCAAAGAAGATCTACCAAGAAGAAGCAAAAAATGCTCAGACTACCAGCTGGAAAACTTTCTGTGGGAAACAGGACCGAGAGAGCATGTGGGATGGTATATACCGGGTGATAGGGCGGACAACCAAAAGAGAGGAAGATGTAGCGCTAGTTAAGGACGGGAAGGAACTGAGTCCAGAGGAATCAGCAAGTTTACTAGCTGAAACCTTCTACCCGGAAGACGAAACCAGGAGTGACAATGCAGACCATACGAGACAAAGAGACAGAGCAAACAGAGTGAATGAGAGAGCGCATGATGAAACATGCGATCCCCCATTCACAATGGAGGAGCTGCGTTGGGCTGCGTCCAGTTTCAACCCTAAAAAGGCACCAGGACATGACGGTTTCACAGCGGACATCTGTAAAAGAGTCACAGACCACAACCCGGAGATCTTCCTAGCGCTAATAAACCGGTGCCTTGCACTTAACCATTTCCCAGACTGTTGGAAAGAGGCGGTGATTGCAATACTGCGAAAACCAGCAAAAGAGGACTACTCTCAACCAAAGTCATACCGGCCGATTGGGCTGCTGCCAGTACTGGGAAAAATCGTAGAAAAGATGATGGTAAGGAGAATAAGATACCACATATTGCCAGACATGAGCGAAAAGCAATTTGGCTTTGTACCACAGCGCAGCACCGAGGACTCCCTCTACGTCATGCTAGAAGAAATAAAAAACAGAATTAAAGACAAAAAGATTGTAACAGTGGTCTCACTTGACATAGAGGGAGCATTCGACAATGCGTGGTGGCCAGCCATCAGATGCAGATTGGCCGAATCCAGGTGTCCTGCAAATTTAAGACGTTTGGTTGATGATTACTTGAGCAACAGAAAAGTAAGGGTCAGATATGCCGGAGCGGAACATTCAAAAGGGACAACAAAAGGCTGTGTGCAGGGATCGGTGGGGGGCCCAACATTTTGGAACCTCCTGTTGGACCCTCTCCTAAAAGACCTAAAAAGTATGGACCATTACTGCCAGGCGTTCGCTGATGATGTGGTTCTGATTTTCTCGGGTGAAACAGCTTTGGAGATCCAAAGAAAAGCAAACGCTGCTCTTGACCATGTCCGGAGGTGGGGTGTCAGTAATAAATTAAACTTTGCACCACACAAAACCAAAGCAATGGTTATGACAAAGAAACTGAAATACGACACCCCCCTTCTGAGCATGGGCGGAATACGCATAGAGATGTCCAATGAGATAAAGATTCTCGGCCTCACAGTGGACGACAAGCTAACTTTCAATAGCCACGTGTCGCAAGTTTGCCGTAAGGCACTCAACCTGTACAAGCAATTGGCCAGAGCAGCGAAGATCCACTGGGGGCTGGGGCCTGAGATAGTCAGAACCATTTATACAGCAGTGGTGGAACCCGTGATACTGTATGCAGCAAGTGCATGGGCACCAGCGGCGGGCAAGTTGGGGATACAGAAACAACTGAATGCAGTACAAAGAGGATTTGCCCAAAAAATATGCAAAGCATACAGAACTGTATCCCTTAACTCAGCACTGCTCCTAACGGGACTGCTACCACTGGATTTAAGAATCCGGGAAGCAGCATCCCTCTATGAAGCAAAGAGAGGTAAGCCGCAGTACCAAATAGGGGACAGGGAGTTGGAGATGAGGGCCCCCTATACGTCAGCACCACATCCAGCAGAAAACAGGAGCCATGCATTTCAGCTTGTGGAAAGCGAAGAACAGATAGAGCCGATAGAGAATCAGCTGTACACAGATGGCAGTAAAATCGAGGGCAAGGTTGGAGCGTCATTATCCTGCTGGCATAATGGCCTCGAAACCAAGCCCCAAAAATTTAAGCTTGAGCCCTACTGCACTGTGTTCCAGGCTGAAATGTATGCGGTCCTGAAAGCAACGGAGTATATATTGAAGAGCTCAAAAGGACCTTTCGGCATATATAGTGACTCCAGGTCTGCGCTGGAGATCATCGGAAATCCAAATTCCTTTAACCCA
The DNA here is from genome assembly GCF_033807575.1 of Cydia pomonella. Lineage (NCBI taxonomy): Eukaryota > Metazoa > Arthropoda > Insecta > Lepidoptera > Tortricidae > Cydia > Cydia pomonella. The sequence goes on along the minus strand of NC_084706.1, from coordinate 25,196,106 downwards.
GTAGCAATAAATATAAGGAAAAATCTGGCTATAGCAAACGACCAGGGGAAAGAAGTTAATCAATTTTTAATGCATAAAGCGGTAGAAATTTACTGGTGTCGGTGAAATATCAAAAATACTCCAAATTTTCTCTTAAATGTCCCATGATTGGTGCCGTTAAAATATATGACCTCTATCTCAGTATATAATGTTTTATCATGATTGTTACAGATAAGTCCATATTAGAACAAGCTATAGAAGATATCGACTTTTTCGGCGACTTCCCACAGGTACTATTATTTGATTACATCTGGAATAAATAAATAAATAAATATTATAGGACATTGCTACACAAATGTACTAAGTCCCACAGTAAGCTCAATAAGGCTTGTGTTGAGGGTACTTAGACAACGATATATATAATATATAAATATTTATAAATACTTAAATACATAGAAAATACCCATGACTCAGGAACAAATACCCTTACCAGGATTTGAACCCGGGACCATCGGCTTCGTAGGCAGAGTCACTATACCCACTAGGCCAAACTGGTCGTCAAACTACTACCTATTGACATGACATACATTTATTTATTTCAGCTAAGGTCGCCTGGACGACGGTTTTTACCAATAAGACTGCCTATCGTTTACTTCTATTTGAGTTGCTGAAATCATTGTATTGTTTTCTTTATTTTATTTCCGTTCACTGGGTGCGCAATAAAGAATAAATACCTTTTGTAATATATACACATTGAACACATTTCACATTGAACTTGGACCAGTTAGCCGTATCAAGGCTGCATTTAAACGTCGTTATCAAACGTAATAACGTCAGTTTAACCAGAGACAAGTTGCTTATAAAGACAAGCAATATGCATGCAAAGTTCGTGCCTCCATGTGTCCAATGGCGCCATATTACCGGGCATCTGCTAAAGGTTGTGGCGCCATCGCTCGAAACAATGCCGATCTATTAAATGGCGACACTTTTTAATATTTAACAAATGTAACACATATCAGTGAAAGAATAAGGACCAAAGTAAAATGGCATTATAACCTCCTGAGACCCAGAAGCAATTGTTTTGTTTTTGAATTTGGAATACTTAGTTACACAATAAAAGTTCAAAATAGATAATAATAATAATAAAATTCTTTATTGCACACTACATAAAAAACAGATACAGAAATTGATAAAATATACACATTGGTAGGTAACAACAGGCGGACTTATCGCTAAACAGCGATCTCTTCCAGACAACCTTCCTCCTTCTTTCCTTCCTTTTTCTTTTTTTTTAGATTTTGGAATAAGTACAAAAATTTGTACTCAGGGTCTTAGGAGGCTATATTGACGACCGGTTTGGCCTAGTGGGTAGTGACCCTGCCTACGAAGCTGATGGTCCCGGGTTCAAATCCTGGTAAGGGTATTTGTTCCTGAGTCATGGGTATTTTCTATGTATTTAAGTATTTATAAATATAAATATTTATATATTATATATATTGTTGTCTAAGTACCCTCGACACAAGCCTTATTGAGCTTACTGTGGGACTTAGTCAATTTGTGTAATAATGTCCTATAATATTTATTTATTTTATTCTAAAATGTTTTAATCATGTGTCGAAAGATATGGCAGTAAATTTACTGTGGCTACAAAGGTTTCTTTGACCGCCCATTTCTATTTCAAATCCTCTTTGATACGAACTAAGTAATGTTATCCGATGTTAAAAATAAAGCATCTATAAAATATTGACTTGAGGTGGGAGTCAGATAAAAATGTACACGGTACATCAATATTATCAACGAAGCTATAAAGCAGAATAAAACTACCTCATTCATCGATATTGTTTCGATGCTATGATGGAACACTCGAATTCTGACACAATAGCAAACACACATTTTAGCTTTTCCGTTGCCAAGTATTTACCTAGCAATGATCAAAAAGCACGTTTAATTTGGCGAATAATATAAATTCTAAATTTCATACTTTTATAAGTGTGAATGGGTTCAAATTTTACGTCCATGTTCGTAGTATCGTAGACAAAATTGAAAGTTAATATTAAACATAGAAAAAAAAAACATAAATAACGATGAGCCTTCTTTATCGCACGTACCTCGCAAAAGCCGACAATCGCCAATAACTGACAGGCCGATATCGTCCAGCGAACTGGTAATCAGTGGCCCCCTTTAGCCGCAGGCAGAAGCTAGTCTTCATTTAATACTCGTCTCTGAGCAAAAGCTTATAAAATTCGTCCCATCTAACTCGCATTAGGTCGCATGTCCGCGACCCGTTCTTTTCTTTAAGGACGCTCACGAAAATGACTCTATATTTATGACAAGCTATTTCTGTTAAAGCAAGGTAAAGTGGCCCCGATTAATGTTTAGATTTATCGCCTGATTCGAATGAAAGTATTATGGGAGGCGCCCTACTTTTAAATTGGGCAATTTGTGAAAGTAAATTCACTTTTGCGGCTGTTTTTTCAATAAGTTTTTGGAACTGGCTTAAATCCAAGTAGCGTGGTATATTGGTCGCATTAATATTTGGTTTCGAAATTCAAAAACTTGATAAGTGTTTAAATTAATAACTTAATTTACCTATTATGTATACATATAGGTATGGACAAGTGCTGTAGGTACCTGTGGACGCCTGTACCTTCGGACACTGCCGGTATTTAAAGAACTGCTTACGATTCATAAAAAAATTGTAATCGATTAATGTGCATATTCTTTTTTTCATATTTTATACTGGCAATAAGAACAGAAAAACTACTAATTTGATCCCTCTTATTAGGGAAGAAAAAGCCCTTTTTCGAATAGGTGATGCGAAAAAGCCCTTTTATGAATAGGTGATGTGAATAAATATCAAAATATTTTTTTTTTCAATTAAAGTAAATAAACAAATATAGGTAGTTACTGTATTTCGCTAATCCACAGTACGCCAACAATCGTCACACAGTCTGGCTATTCCTTATGGAGCTGACCCGTCGACGCTGGGGCTCGAGGCCCAGAGGCGAGGCCGAACGCGCGGCGAGGCTGTTGAAAGAAGCGGGGTCGCCGTACCAGGATATTGAGAATACTGTGTGGGAGCAACGAGTGCACTTTGCTGCCGCTATAGCCAGGATACGGATTAAGAATAGGGCTTTCTCGTAAGTTCTTCAATTAATTCTAGATTCTTAGAATTACAGTGTAGACTGGACAACAATTTGGCAGTTACTCATGGAGTTGACCTGTCGGCCAAAGGCGCGACGCGAGGCCCAGGGCGCGAACCCGAGCGCGCGGCGGTTAAAATAGTTGAAGAAATTTGTTTTTACCGGGGATCGGAACCGGTTTTTTGCAGATACATCGAAATAAATACTCTAAATATAGGACTCAGTTGTGTTTTCAGATAACTATTTATACTCTAAATATAGGACTCAGTTGTGTTTTCAGATAACGACTTCGTATTATTAGATTGCCTAATTAGAAATGAAGTAATTAACAAAGAACGAAAAAATACCGTTTTCGTTCCCATACAAAAAATACCGGTTCCCTGGTTTTTACCGTATTTTTATTACTTAATTGTTACATTTCTAAATCAATTAATGTGCTTAACTTTCAAAAAATGTCTAAGTACAGACATTTTACGTGACGGCTTCAGCTTAAGCGTATCAGTTACTCCATATAAAAATAAACGGTCATAGGGATCATTATTCAATGCGAGAGCTATAGTTCGGATAATGAACGTTCTATTGTTTCAGATTAAGCGAACTTCTGCCACCACACTTGAGGGACGAACCTTTGGCGACGTGCGTGAATAAGGAATCAGTCACCGGATGGGTCAATACTTTTAAAGCCACGTACGTAGCTAAAATCAGAACCTTATTGAAGCAGTGTGTAGAAAAATGCCGTAAAGTTACAGTTATACGAGGTGGCTTTTCAATAGCGTCTTTTACAAGCTTTTTTTTAAATAACTTGCAATGTTTGTTTGTAATATGTTTGTTTGGGTCAAATCTTGCAAGCTAAATTAGACCCACTTCCAATTATTAGATTGTGCTGAAACTTCACATAGAGTACATATGATACGCGTGGTGTGTCAGTTTTTTTTATAGTATATGAGGCAAACGAGCAGACAGATCGATTGATGGTATGGTAAACAATTACCGTCACCCATGGACACCTGCAACATCAGAGAGGTTGTAAGTGTGTTGCCGGATTTAAGATTGGAGTAGGCTCTTTTCTTGAAGGTTTGATGGTCGTAACGATCCATAAATACCGTAGACGACAGTTTATTCCACAGTTTCGCTGTGCGAGGCACAAAGTTTCTAGCGCTAGAAAGCGTGCGTAACAACTCTAGATGTTACACACGCACAGTTGAAGACTGCCAGCCATCTAAGTGGTGAACATGACGTGACATGTGTTGGTTTCAGGAAAGTAGCGAATCTTGTGATGAAACTCCACGAGCTGGGTTACTCGTACAGTGGATCACGACAACTATGCGCGGGAGAGTACAGATTCGATCGCGTGTGCCCAAGGTTTGGTAGCTTTTGTAACAATTTGATATTTCTTACCCATTCTGTAAACAAGTAAGTCTTCTTATCCTTCTTTCTCTAAATATGAAACTCATAAAGTAGAACTGAGAACCTTAAACTGCTTTAGTCTAAAGTTAGTCACATTCAGCTCAGCGGCGTATTATTTCTCATATATCGATATGAGAAATAATACGCCGCTATATTAAAATGTTTTGCTTCCCTACGGATTCAACACGTTCTCTCCTAAAATTTGTATGTATTCTCCCTTACCCTAGAGTACTATTACATTTACCAGGTTTATTACACTGCGCCCTCCAGCTGATAAAACCATCGGACAGCTGGACCTCGTCAAAGATGGAATCATCGTGTTGCAGGTGATTGCAGTTTTTTTATTCACCACCTTGGGTACCAACATCCCTATAAAATTAACACTACCCTATCTATTTTTATCTTTTGACAAGTCTCTACTCAATGTTTCGTTCACCCTTGTTCTTCAGAGGCTGTTAAGTGTCCCATCAGCTAGCCAAAAAAGTTTTCTGTCTCCAGGAGCGCGAATTCTGTGAAGGCGCCTCAACACTCTGCCGGGCGCTGCGCGCTAACAGCCTCCGCGGTGTAGTCGCCCAGACCCACGCATCTTCCCCCCGTTGCTCGGCGTACTTAGCTGCTCAGCTGAGGGAGCTAGGGGCGGTACTGAAGGCCAGTGCACCCGCCGCACCCGCTACCCCACAGCTTGGCAAACTCGTCGTGTTCGGAGCTGGAGACAAGTAAAGCCTTTTGGTGTACAACATTTGTCTGGCCAGACTCAAATTACCTCCGCGGCGTAGTCGCTCAGACTCACGCATCCGCCCTCCGTGGCTCGACGTACTTAGCTGTTCATTAGCTGCGAGAGCTAGGGGCGGTGCTAAAGGCCAGTGCACCCGCCGCGCCCGCTACTCCACAGCTTGGCAAACTCGTCGTGTTCGGGGCCGCAGACAAGTTTGTAGCAATGCTCTTTCAGTTTACAACTTTTGTCTGGCCAGACTCAAGTCGCCTCCGCGGCGTGGTCGCTCAGATCGACGCCTCTTCTGCACGTTGCTCGGCGTACTTAGCTGCTCAACTGGGGGTACTAGGAGCCGTGCTGGTCAGTTCGGGAAGCTCGCCGTGTTTGGGGCTGGATACAAGTTTGTTGCCATAAAAAGCGTCCGTTTTGTCGGGCAGCCGCCTCACTTATGTATTTCATTCACTTTCTCAATTAGATCTACATATTTAGAAAATATTCAAAATATTCTTTTCTCCAGGGTATCCAGCTACGTCGGCGCCCTCCGAGAGCTAGGCATCGAGGCCTCCGAAGTCCCCCAATCCAGCGCTCCAGTCTGCGTCATCAGTGAAGCGGTGTACTGCGACACTCCAGTGGTTACCAGTGCCCTTGACGGCGTGGTCGCTGTGTTGGCTACACCGCCTAACTCTTACTCTGCTGTCACAGATCCTATTGATCTTGTGTGTGGAAGAGGAGGAGACTTGGCTATGCTGGAGGTACCTATGTATAATGATCTACTAAGTCTGCGTAATTAGATAAACTGTCTATTAACCCACTCCAGTCTCTCTAACTCAGTCAGTCTAACTCAGCAGCGCTAGCGACCAGCTTTGGCAGCAGGGTCTTAGCAAGAGCGCGGCAACTGTATCATTATTGTTTTTGTATGGTACCTATACCAGTGGAGTAAAGCACCTTCGAGATTACGCATTTCCCCTCGATCCAACTCCAGCAGCGTTTGGAAAATCATTTCAACTCATTTGAATGGCTTTCAGTTGCTTCTCAACATAAGGAATCTGGTTGCAATAAAATAATTATCCTTTGAGTTGCAAACGCACTTAATTCATTCGGTATTTGCTCAATGAGCATATATTACAAATAATTACACAGAGGTGATACTTCTAATACTCAAATAAATGGCTGTGACATAATCGGACAGACAGACGGACATGACGAATCTATACTATAAGGGGTCCGTTTTTTGCCATTTGGCTACGGAACCCTAAAAAGCTACAGTCGCCTTTCTCCGCCTTTGTCGGTTTTGATAGAGAATAGCTGTTTTTTTGTTAAGTTAGTAGATATTAGGTATGGCAGGCAAATATCGAGCAAGTTTGCGGTAAGTACTCGATTAATAGTATTATGTTTATATCCGCAGATTCTTACGGAATCCGAAATGGATGCTAAAGGCAAAGAACGAGTTCAATCTATACTGGAGGAGCAGAAGAAAACCCTCAAAACACTGTTATCAAAGCCTCAGGTAATCCCTAATAATATTATAAATGTTTTTTATCCCATTGCCCAGTATTTAGTCCATCGCTTTCACCCAATAACCTAATTAATTTTTCCATCAACTCTCAATAGTACTCACAACCTGGCGGGTGCTGTCGCTGCGTGGGTCCCATGACACGGGCAAGGGCAGCATACGCTCAGTGTACTCCTTACATTTCATTAAACTGTCAAAAGGGGCTCTACGTGTTGTATTCGGCTCCGCGCATGCCTCCCAAATGCCTAACCACCATCGTACCGTGATGAGAAAGACATGCTATAAATTCGGAAGTAACTGTCTGTATGGAAATAGATTCTCTGGGACTAGGTTAATTTTGTCTCAGAAATCAGCCCTTAAGAAGTACATCTGTTTTAAAATAAATGGTGTCACGTGAAATATCAGAAATAGGTACTCCAAATTTCCTCTTATATGTCTCCTTATTGGTTCCGTTATCATACAGAGGATACTTTAAACACTCATTAAAACCTATAAGTTTTTATCCGGCCCAGCCCTTTGTAGTTGAGAGAGACCTTAGTAAATCACATACATATTTATTTTGAACAGTTTACATAAGACAACCTTTAAAATTTAAATTCTTATTATGCATACATACATGATCATGAACATGACATTTCCAGATCCAGTTGATTCTGTATGAGACCCACTCAGCTCTCGAGGCCGAAAACCAAGCTCAAGTCACAAGGGCCGTTGCCGAGGCCAATCGCCTCGCCCGCGAAAGACATGTCATTCTTAAGAAGAAGCATAGAGACCATCATGTTTCTGTAAGTATTGGGTTATTACTTAACTTTCGAGGCCGAGAACCAAGCTCAGGAGGCCTAGTCAAGATAAGAATCATACATCGATAAACGCCAAACGTCGTTCGAAAAGTCTCGTGACTATTTCCATATATAATTTAAGTTTATATTGGCGTTTGCTATCAACGTCACTATCTTGGCTAAACTCCCTGGTAACAATAAGGGCAACCAATTAAAGCAATCTAGGACAACTGTTTCTGCAAGTATTGGGCTTTCGAGGCCGAGATCCTAGCTCAGATAACAAACTATGCAAGGGAAGCAATCGAAGACAACCAACGCTAGTCCTGTCAGCCCAACTGCTCAAGGAATCCTATAAGTAGGACCTCGGGGAGATCTCTCGGAGATGCGAGACGTTTTGCCCTGTATGGAGCCACTCCGATGCATTCCAGCACCATATAAGAGGCTGTCTCTTCTGTTCCAATTTCCATGCACCCCCGCGACTATCTGTAACACCTTGTTGTCTAGTCACTAACCTATTACTGAATTCCTACAGAGTTCCAAGAAGGACGTCACCGAGGTCGCGAGCACGGAATCGTCTTCGTCGCTGGATAACACAGCATCACACGTGGGCACTGAGAGAGATTACTCTATCGCCAGCCAGTCGCGACCCGCGTCCGCATGTACTAACAGGTATACTACTTATATGACTTTCCACATTCCCTGTGAATCGTTCGCTGAAATGCAACAACCTGACGATCCAATCAAAACACAACAAACAAAATAATGCATCGATCAGCTGTCGGAACTACGTTTGCTATATCTTGCGCCACTTTATTATGCGCTTAGGTTGGTATTCCTATGATTATATTTAGGAAGGAACGCATACCCCTTTTCTAAAAATGCACGATGTGTTCCTACGGTACAGAATGTACCTAGATATAGTTCGTTTAGAAAAAAGAAAAAAGTCTTGACATGCCCCTCTATTGAAAAACGCTTAAAAAAACAGTAACTATTAGTTATGAAAGCAAAGGAATGTAAATGATCGTATATGATTTATAACTGTTACATATTTACTTAAGTACTTATTTAGCGCAATGACCCAAACTGAGTCTTGGTCTCCAACACAAGAGCACGCCATTTTACCCGATCCTGCGCGGCTTCACGCCAGTTTTCACTGGCGCTGAGCTCACGGAGATCTACTTCCACTCTATCTTCCCACCTATACTTAGGATGACCTACAGGACGGCGTCCAGTCGGTCGACCCAAATATGCCACTTTACAGCACAATCTTCACCCATTCTTTCGAAGTGGCCCAGCCGACGGAGACGATGTGCTTACCTACATATTTGCCATGACTTATTTTTCAAAAGCGTTTATCAATAAAAAGACAGGTCAAAATCGCTTACTTTCTTTCAAATGCTAAAGAAAGGAGCTATAGACTTTGGCACAGATAAATATTTTTTTAAACAATCTTTTCCCATAGCAGAGGAATTATTTATTATATAAATCTATGACGTACAGTTCCAGACCACCTACCGCCAGCGTTCTCAAGAAGCAGACGGACCGGTCTGAGCCGGGCACGCGTCCGGGTACAACCAGCAAGGTCCGGCCTATCCCTGAAATACACGTGGCGAACGTACCACGAGACCCTAATGATGACAACCCGGATGTTTATGTAAGTTGGAACAATAGTCTGAGCCGGACACGCGTCCGGGTACAACCAGCAAGGTCCGGCCCATCCCTGAAACACCTGTGGTAAATATACCGCGAGACCTCAACGATGACAACCCGGATGTTTATGTAAGCTATTTTGATATGAAGAGTTTATGAAGGTTTCTAAAAAAAGACGGACTCTAAGACATACTGCCAGGTCTAACCCTGCCAGCCCGCGTAGCCAACGTGCATATCCGCTCCGTGGTGAACGAAACGCAACTGTCACAGTCGGACTAATATGGAAGAGTGATAGAGAGAGATGACTACGATACGCTACGGAGCGTTAACGATTGTAACGTTGGCCACGCGGCCTGGAGAGATCCATAGCAATCCTGAACGCAGAAATGAACGTAGACAAGATGGACCGTTATAGGTTCAATAGTTGAAAAAATGGCAGATATCGTTTTTAAATTATTGACAGCTTTTCGAAGTAGGTATGGCCGATTATATGCACTCAATAGGTAATAGAGCTTACCCTAATCTTAGCATTGTGAGACCGTAGGATTAATCCAACTTAGCTCCTACCTGTTTAATTAAAACTTTAGCGTAAGTGCTTCGAGCATAGCAGGAGAAAGGTGGGCTCTCAGGACCAGGACAATAAGTAAACTATTGCTCTGTTACGTTATATTTATTTATTTTAAACTTTATTGCACAATAAAAATAAGTACAAATGGCGGACTTAATGCATTAAGGCATTCTCTACCAGTCAACCATAGGGCAAAACAGAAATTCTCGAATTTGGGTGCAGTGAGAAAAATAATTCAAATGAAATGACAACTATAAAAGTAATTTTAAAAAACTATTTATATTATTTTGGTTTCAGGTGCCAAACTGCGATTTGTTTGAAATTCAGACTTTGCCGAATCTTGGGAACGGTTTGGATATCAACTACATTTTAGACAGAGACGGATGCTACCTCGGACTCATCCAGAGGAAGGTAGGTAGTGAGAAAATGTGTATACCCTTATAGGCATTCTTGAAATTGTATTCCTGTCTACAAGAAATGAAATTTGTTTAGAAAAAATCGGCCACAACGGATATATATAACACATCTATATCTCTCTGTAACACTTAACTTCCACATTCGTTACGAGTGATATTGGACCTCAAATCACCGTCCGACGTGTTGCCTCCCTGTCACACTTACGTACGAATATACAGGTGCGACAGAGAGGCAACACGTCGGACGTGATTCGCGGTAGGCCCGCTGTACGGAACGCAACACAACGGAATCGGAGGCGTTCTGCACACGCATTCAGTGTGGCCTAGCTTTCAGCCAGCTAATAAAGAACCCTTCGGCCGCGTACGCAACCAGAGCTTCGTAACCAGATGCGATCGAAAACTATTTCTGCCTTGTACGAAACCGGTTGCGATCAAAAACTAATTTCGTCTTACCCGTAACCAGTTACGATCGAACACTTCTCGTTCTTATACGAAACCAATGTCTGGGCCATCTAGCTATAGGTTTTTTTTTTCAAATATTTTGTCATGATACTCATGATAATTTCTTATCCTGAATGTCAATGCTCCATGTCTCTTAAGCCAGTGTCTTTTAAGGAACAAGGTTACATTGTATTTGCCAACAAAGTATTTGAATATTATCAACTGGTACAATTTTTGTGTTCTGATTTTTGACTAGATATATAACGTGTACAGTACTTATACTGTATAACAAGGTGTATAAATATAATCTTACCTGACTTTATCAACGGTCGAAAGGTTTCGTACAACAAAGAAAAGTGTTCGATCGTAACTGATAACTAGTAAGACGGAATTAGTTTTTGATCGCAACCGGTTTCGTACAAGGCAGAAATAGTTTTCGATCGCATCTGGTTACGAAGCTCTGGTTGCGTACGCGGCCGAAGGGATAAAGAAAGGACGTTTAGCACGCGGAATTTCGTGTGTTCCTCTCTCTCTATCACACGCGCATGATCTGTCCTGCTCGCACGGTGTCACTGACCGCCGGCATCATTGGCGGGATAGCAATATAACTACGCGCGTGATGTGATAGATAGAAACAGGCCGGTCAAGGAACGAAAAGTCCTTTCGGTCGATTGTAGAATCTATCGATAAATATCCTCTTAGAGTCTGTTCCGAAAGAGAAGGGTCGTGGAATGTATTGGGACCCATACATTCCACGACTCTTCTCTTTCCGCACAGGCTCTACTTGATTGGTCCGATCAGATCAGATTAGCAATTTGATTAAAGATAAAGATAGTTTATTATTCAAGTAGGCATATAACAAACAAATATAACAATGCGCTTATGAACGTCAAATAAAGCTACACCGGCTCTAACCCTACACCTCTGACCCGAGAAGATTTAAATTCCCCCTCAATTGGAGGAGGGTATCCCAATATGGACCGGCAAGAAACTCGGCTGGACACATCTTTTCAAAACATTACATGTTATAGTTAACATGCATACTAAGAAAAAAAATACATATATATGTTATATCAAGCTATACAAATACGTAGCTCTTTCAGAAAACAAATTTGATTGGTCACATGTAAGGAGTTTTACATAAATCATCAGTCACACAGGAGATCACCCGGCTAGACGCGAAGTACATGATCCAAGTGGCGGAGGAGCGGGGGCTGTTCGGCGCGGCGGCGGCGGCGCCGGCGCCCGCGCGGCGGAAGAAGGAGGCGAGCGCGCCGAAGCGGCGCCGCGGGAAGGCGGGGGTTTTTGAGGTGACTTTTATTAAGGTTGGGGCTCAACGAGGGTGCCCGTACTTCTGCTCGGAATCTGACCTGAGGGACGCGACGGTCAGGGCTGTCAGCACTGCTGCTTTCTGGGCATTCACTGTTTAAGGGAACTGTTAAATTTGGGATTGGTGGCTAAAGGAAACGCCCGTTCGGTTGACAGATTTATTCCGACTAACTGTCACAAGATTATATATACCTACCTACATGTAAGTAACCATACATAACACCTCCACCTTTAATTTATACAATTGACCACTTATACCTACACTAGGGCGCTACTGTATAAATACACTAGGGCGCATTACATAATCGCCGTGTATTGACCTTGGTCTCGCCTTGCAAGACTCGATAACGGTGTTTATAAGGAAAACTTTTTAATCATTAAATATAACCTATGTGTTACCTAAGCGATAAGCTACCGTTACATATACATTAGTTATTAAGGCAAGGAACATGAGAAATTCAATCTTAGTGGCTTACCAGGTATACAATGTAGCCAAGAGGTATTTATATACTAATACAAAATTATGTAACGAAATACATTGGACTCTTAAATACTAAACACTTAGCTATTATTACTAATAACAAATATATCTTCAAACCCGAATCTGAACGGGGGTTTGCGGATTCTAGGTACCCTGGGTGCATTGACCAGACTGTCAGTAGGCAATTGGGCCCCAGAGGATGGATCAGGTGACTTTTTGGGCATTCTATCGGTACATGGAGCCGCTGTGTGCGCAGTTGGGGACGCGGCCGAATCCGCCACTACCGGCTCGGCGCTACGCTCACGCTCGTTCTCATCGCTACTCCTGGACCAGCTCGTCTCATCCCTCGGTTCATCCTCGTCCAACTGGGTAACCGGCTCGTCATTACCAGGAAACACAAGCGAATTGCGCTTAGCTACACTACCTCCCTCGTTATTTAGCGTTACCCTCCTGCTCTTCAATTGGTCAATATGTCTATGAACCCCGGTTCCATTGTCAGTGTCTACAATATAATCAGTATCTCCGCGCCTGTCTCGTACAGTGCCGGGCATCCATTTATCGTCACCGCGATACTGTCGTACCCAGACCGGATCGCCCGCGCGCAGCTCGCGCTCGACGCCGCCCGCCGCGGGCCGCTGCCGCTCCTGTGCCGCTCGGACGTGATCCCCTCGATCCGGTCTTAAGCAATCTAACCTAGTTCGCAGCGAACGTCCCTGTAAAAGTTTCGCAGGGCTCTCTCCTGTCGTGCTATGTTCGGTATTTCGATATTGCAAAAGAAATCTACACAGTGCGGTCTCCGCGTCTAAATTTTCTTTTAAAGCTTTTATAATTACCGCTTTGCATATTTTTACTGCACTCTCGGCCGCTCCATTCGAAGCCGGGTGGTACGGGGCCGAGAGTACTTGATCTACGCCATTAGATGATAAGAAATTTTTAAACTCTGTACTCGAATACGGAGGCCCATTGTCGCTAACTACTTGTTTCGGAATGCCGAACCTAGACCACAACTCCCTAAGCACCCGTATTACCGCCGCCGCCGAAGTGCTATTCATCTTTATGGCCTCAATCCACTTTGAGTAGGCATCCACGACGATTAGATATGTTTTTTCCCCGGACCGGGCCGAGGAAATCGAGGTGTATCCTAGTCCACGGCCTGTCCGGCCACGCCCACATACGCGGCGCGTGCGCCAGCGGCGCACTGGACGCGGCGGCGCACACGCCGCATTCGCGGCATTGCGCCTCGATAGCCTCGTCAAGTCCAGGCCACCACACGTAGCCCCTCGCTAAGCTTTTTGTCTTCACAATGCCCATGTGAGCCTCATGAAGTTCCTTTAATACTCTGACCCTACATGATATTGGTATGACCACTCGGTGACCCCATAAGATGCAACCTAATTCCGTATATAATTCGTTTTTCCTATTAAAGTAAGGGCTTAACTCTCTCATTTCGCATTCCGCAGGCCAACCGTCTTTAATGTAACCTAAAACCCTGCTTAAAATCGGATCCGAGGCCGTTGAGGTTTTCAATTTGTTATAATCTAACAATAAAGCGTCTGCGGCAAAATGCAGATAAGTCTGTTCAGGTATCTGGCCCGCCTCCTCCACCGCTTCATCCTTGTATGATTTAATTAATCTAGACAGAGCGTCCGCCGTATTTTTCTCGGTCGAAATGTACTCGATATCGAAATCGTAAGCTGAAAGCACTATCGCCCAACGCTGTAGGCGGCTCGCGGCGGTAACCGGCACTCCGCTGTTTGGTCCAAAAATACTAACCAGCGGCTTGTGGTCTGTACGCAGCGTAAACCTACGACCATAAAGGTACTGGTGAAACTTACTAACGGCAAATACTATTGCTAGTGCCTCCTTATGAATCTGGCTGTAGTGCAACTCGTGTGCAGTTAGAGACCGCGAGGCATATGCCACGACGCGTTCGGTACCGTCGGGCGCGCGCCGGGCTAGCACGGCCCCGAGGCCGTGCGAACTCGCGTCACAAGTAACCACCGACTGTTGTGAAATATCAAAATGCACCAGCACGTCCGTACTGACTAGTAACCTCTTCACCTGTCTAAATGCTGCCTCCTCCTCCTTACCCCAGCGCCAATGTACCCCTTTTTTTACTAGCTGGTACAGTGGATGCAAATATGAACTCAAGTTGCGAACGAATTTACCATAAAAATTTACCATTCCTAAAAACGAACGCAGTTCGGCCACGTTTTTGGGAGCACTCATTTCTACTATGGGTTTTATCTTCTCCGGATCTACACTCACGCCCTGCTTATCAACCTTGAACCCCAAAAACATAACTTTGTCGGCTAGGAATACGCATTTACTTTTTTTTAATTTCAACCCACAACTTTCTAATCTACTAAATACCTCATTTATTGTTTTTAAATGCGCATTTAAGTCCGCCCCTGTAATTAATATATCATCTAGGAAATTAAGTACGTTCGGAATTCCCTGTAGAACCGATTGCATCATTTTTTGGAAAATTCCCGGGCTGGACGAGAGCCCGTACACTAATCGATTATATTTAAATAATCCGCGGTGTGTATTTATCACCGTATAACACTTTGACGCTTCGTCTAATTCATACTGATTATAGGCATGCGATAAATCTAACTTCGTGAAATATGAATTATTGCTTAAATTTGTAAACAAGTCCTCAATTTTTGGAACCGGGTACCTATCGACCAATAACACTTTATTCAAGGTAATCTTATAATCCGCGCATACCCTTATACCGCCGTCCGCTTTCCTGGCAATGACAAGAGGAGTGGCCCAGTCGGAGTGGTCGACGGGCTCGATGACGCCGGCCGCTAGCATGGCGTCCAGCTCGGCGTCGAGGCGCGCGCGCAGCGCGTATGGCAGGGGCCGCGCGCGGCAGAATATCGGCTGAGCTCCCTCGCGCACACACAGCGACGCCTTGCCCCCGGTGTACCGGCCCAACGCATCCTCGAATAACGGCTTATTCCTGGAAAGTACGTCCGAAATTAAAGCCTCCTTATCCATCGACTTGACAATAGACCCATCGTCTATATTAAAATTGTACACCTTAAAAGGTGGTATATTTATACCTAGCTCGGCGAGCCATTGACGGCCTAACAAACTGGTACAACCATTATTAATTACATACAAATCTAAGTTTTTCCTTTTATTCTCGTAAACTACGTCTACTTCAAGATAACCTAGAGGCCGGATACCCGAACCGTCATAAAACTTAAGTAAAAGTTGACACGGGTGCAAAGTACAGTTAGCAAAATATTTATAAAAGGTTGTACTACTTATGCATGATATTGCTGATCCCGTGTCCACCTCCATAGTCAAAACCTGATTATTTACAAGAATAGGAATACACACCGGCTTGTACTGACTCAACGACATCAAATTCATAACTTCTTCGCCGTCCCTTCCACGCTCGCCCTGCAAGAAGTCTTCCTGGTCCGCCTCCGCGTCCCGACCTTGCACCCAATGCAAGCCGGACCTGGCACCACCACCTCGGCCGCTCCAGCCCCCGCGCCATGACCGCCCGCGGTTAGCTGCTCCGCGGCCTCCATTGCCACGACGATTAGCCCCAAAACCGTTCGTAGGTCTCCCGAGACTGCTACCACGCATAACTTGCGGGCACATCCTACGCAAATGCCCCTTGATTTTGCACACGTCACACACGTATTGACTAAATTTGCACTCTGTTTGTCGATGATGAGGGTCGCCGCACGACTCGCATAAACCACGACCCGCACTGACCGGTTGAATCTTATGCACTGTTTTTACATCATTTCGCTCGCTAATATCCTTATCTCCGATTGCATGTGAATCCCGCTCGGCCGCTTCCAGCGTAGTAGCAATCGTAACCGCCTTATTATAAGACAGTTTTTCCTCTGCAAATAATCGCTGTCTAACAAAATCACTATTTACGCCACAAACAAATTGGTCTCTCATATTATCATCCAGCGTAGTACCAAAATCACAATACCTGGATGCTTTCTTTAATTCTGCCATAAAATTAGCCACTGATTGTCCGTTACTTTGTCGACATTGACGAAACTTGAATCTTTCGGCGACTACCGACGGTTTCGGTTGTAAATAATTAGCCATTATTTTAATCACTTCGTCGTATTCACAATCACACGGTTTCTTCGGGCTGCACAGGTTGACCATCAGCTCATACGCGGTATCCCCTATACAGCTTATTAGCGTCGGCAGCTTCAGGTTATCTTCCACCTTATTCACCAAAAAGTACATCTCCAACCGATCACAATAAGTTTGCCAATTCCCACCATCCATCTCGAAGCACGCGACTTTTCCCACAGTTTTAGCCATCTTCCTCGCACGAAAATAATGTATTCCCTCGTCAGCGAATGTTAAATTTGGGATTGGTGGCTAAAGGAAACGCCCGTTCGGTTGACAGATTTATTCCGACTAACTGTCACAAGATTATATATACCTACCTACATGTAAGTAACCATACATAACAGGAACCTCAACACGAAGGAAGAACGAGGGTGCGGGGTGTTAGTGTCGGCAACGCGCATGTCCGTAGGCTATGTTAACCGCTTACCATCAGACGGGCCGCCGAATGCTTGTTTGCCGCCGACGTAGTATAAAAAAAAAGCTTGGCACCATACCAGCTCCGTCCCAACTCACCGTCAACTACCTCTCGTGTCGAATGATGGTCCCTATGACGGATTATTTTTACATGGATTAGCGTCAATGACAGCCTGTCACGTTAAATGTTTGTTAGACATTTTTTTTAACTTTAGCGCATTAATTTATTTAGAAATGTAACATTTCAGTAAATGTACTTTTCTTACCACAGGAAACTTATACTCAACGAGACAATTCTAAAAATCTCATATTAGTCATATTCAATCAGGTTGCTTTGTTTCATCACAGAGTTCCTTTGGCCACCTCCTGTCTCCATCGTCAGATCAGCTCGATTTCGGTTTTTTTAAAGCAGTGCATTTTCTGTCTGGAAACAACGACGTGGAACTGCTGATGAAGACCATATATAATGTTTTGTGAAATAGGTTATTTTTTGTTAAGGGTTATTCAGGATATCACTGAAGACTGTAGTGTGTAGCCATTGTAAACTCTCTAAGTAAAGAACTGAGGGTGTAGGTTGGGGAAAATAACAATTAGAGACCCTGCACAGTAGCGCCTTTGAGCGTCGGCGTCTTGTCAGCGCTATAGTAAATGGTGTCGCTGCGAAGTTGCGCCAACGTTGCTGAGCCACAGAGTTGACTAGACGCCGACGCTCGGGAGACGCTAGTGTGGGCTCTTAGTGTAAGGCCTGAGTGGACGCTCGAGTTGGGCGTGCAGCGGGGCGGGGCGCGCGGCGTGCATGATAAACAAATACAAACGAATAGGAGCGGCCTTAGTGCACGCTGCTCACATCACTTGTGAGCCCGATCCCACGCTGCACGCCCCACTGAACGCTCCGCTTCGAGCGTCCACTCAGGCCTTATGACGCGGTTCGAAGAATGCTTAAGACACGTTTAAGATCTTGAAAAGATCGATAACTAAACGACATGTCAAAATTGACGTTTATTTCGATTCCGCTGTGATCCCGATAAGATCTATCTACGATATTTCTAATGTCAAAGTGACATTGGTTGCCCGAATCGAGCTGATTCTGTCAATTATACCACATACAAACGATATCTAAATGAGAACTTATCGAAACCATCTCATTCTTCGGATCCGGCCGTTACACTTAGTAGTTGGAATGGTTATTTGTGTTTCAGGTGGACCGAATTAACGCCCCAACCTACGCGTCGTTGTCGCGCTCGTCGCGCCGCAACAGCGCGCCCGCGCCGTCGCCGCCGGGGCAGCGCTTCGTGACGGTGGTGTCGCCGGAGCCCGACGTGCCGCGCGTGTGCTCGCGCCACGAGCGCCGCCAGGCCGCCGCCGGCTCCGTGCACTGCGCGTGCGACGCCAGGCACAGGTGAGGAGAGGACAGCTCGTATACGAGCAGTCGAGTACAGTTGCCCGTCAAATTAAGAGAGACCCCACACTAACGTGTTTTGAGCTTCGGCGTCTAGTCAGCGCTATGAAAAATGGTGTCGCTGCACAGTTGCTCCGACGTTGTGTCGAGCAGCTCGGGAGACGCAAGTGTGGGGTGGCCCTACGCGCAGATATAAAGAGGATAGTGGATGATGGCTTCTCCGTATAAATAACGTAGTCCTCATTTTCCTCCCTGAATTGACAGTGGAAAATGGGGACTACTCCAGTCTATAAATAAAGTCGTCCTTGTGCAAGGGGCAAATCGAGGCTACTATTTGTATATTTTCGAGGTCCCAGTCCATATTAGGTCCGTGACTCGGCAACTTCATGAGTTGATGACCAGTCTTCCTAAGCGATAACTTGTCAAGTGGTTAAGCGAAATGTCAGCTGCTGCTCCGTTCGTGGATCGTGGTTGACTGAATTAGAGAGACAATACCGAATGGCATTGAAAACAGCTGCTAATTTTCCGCGTAACACGAGTTCAGAAATCATTTGGGAGATGCTTGATGAAGACCCATGGTACATACGTGCTAGAGACCTCCATGAAGACATGCTCCGTAAGTTAAGGGATCAGCCAATTCCGGGTCTTACGCAACCCGGGCACAGATATAATAAGCCGAACCACCATAATCCTATGTTACCTGGTCTGCGTACTGGTGAAATTGACTATGTGTGTAAACAAGAAAGAGGAAAACCACTCTCCAAGCAAATGGCCCCACCTCGTATCCCTGTCATTTAAATGTATACATAGCTTTAGCGTGAGCCAGTTCATGCCTGAACTGAGCCCCATTTACTTTACCATTAGATCTTTTTGATACCTAAGACATATATGTAAAATAATACTGCTGGCGCTTGGCAGGCCATAACTCTGTAACTTTAATTATAAAAAATAAAGTTTTATTCTATTCTATTCTATTCGTGGATCGATCCGGTCGTATTCATTTATCATGTACTTTAACTCCAAGTTATACCAGACTTAAATATGCTTCAAAGACAGCGGTGTTCCCGTATGTAAAAACGATCCGCTACACATCGTTCATACCTAAGGTTGTCTGGAAGAGATCGCTCTTTAGCAGTAAGACCGCCTGATGTCTGCCTCTATCTTTAATCAAAGAGAATTGATTGTAATAGAGAGTGAAGTGTAAGAAAAACGTGCCCTTTAGTTTGACATTCAAAACAGATGGCGCTGCACTTAGCCATATGCTTTGTGGTCACTGAATTGTCAAACGTCAACTTTTGACAATCAGAGTTATCGCAAAATGTATGGAACAGTACAGCGCCATCTCGTTTACCTATCAAATTGGAAGCACGAATTTGTTTTGGCATGTACGCATCTTAATCAATGTATTATCTTTGCTTTAATCAATTGTTTTTCATTAAGCTGTAACTTTTTACTGAGGTGTGGCAATAAAGAGTATTCTATCTATCGGCCTCACGCCAGGTTATACCCGAGCTACCGCGGCAGCCGGCGCCAGTCGGCGGACGCCGCGGGCCCGCCGTCGCCGCCGCCGTGCCGGCGCCCCTTCCCGCTGGTGGTGCACGACCTGCGCCTCAGCCGCTGCTCCAGGGAGTCCATCGACCCGCTGCCGGCGCTCGACGCACCTGCCCGCTCTCTCCTCTCGCACGAGAACACGTATCGGAACTTTATGTCGAATGTTTGATTCGTGTTTGTTAGGTCGAAAAAAAGATAAGTGCCGATTACATCCACACTTCTCGATATCGGGCCCAAAATCAGTCGCGATTTCGGGCGTGATAATTGTTTTCCGTTTCACGGAATATCAGAGCGCATCGTTAACAATATTTGAAATGTAAAATATACTTTATTTCTAATTGCCAAAAATGTTCAATTTTGAATTTGAAATCATTTATTTCATGTAACTGTGACACATACATTTTGTCACTAAAAACAGTTTCCAAAGGGTTAGTACCTAAGCCTAAAAATTATACCTAAACCTACTTACTTAACCTTTTCAGTTAACACTGTATGGAGCCCATAAGGGAATGTAGTCCCGCATAGTGTAGCATTAGCGGACATTGAGACTTATCCCCTATTATTCTTAAGATGATGTGCAATGAACCATTTTTTTTTAATTTCAAATATTGTAAACAATGTGCTGATATTTGGTGAAACGGAAAAAACTCTTTCTCGGGCCCGAAATCGGGTCTGATATCAGGCCTGATGAAGTGTGGATGTAATTGCACACACATTTGCACTGGCAATGGCCACCAAGAGGCTGTTTCGAATTTTGGATTTCTTTTGACGTCACATGTTCGTACGTCCCGCTTGAGCAGGTTAAAAACATATCAATAAGATATTCGTAAGTTTGAATGCCACACTAGAGCGCCGGCCGCGCAAAAGAAATTTCGTTATCTGCTTCTCTATCGCTCTTGCATATACGAGTAATAGAGACAGATGACAAAACTTTCGCGTTAGGGCTTCTGGAAAAGAACAGGGCTATAACCGCGAAAATATAAGTTCGTCAATTGCGGGCATTTTTCTCTGGTACTCTTAATCACGTCTTAGTGCGAGTAAAAATGAAAGATCCCCGCAATTTGCGAATTTCAGTTTTCGCAGTAGGCTCCCTAGTGTGTCTTTTGGGGGCCAGGCCGTAGCAGTACCTGTACAAAAAAATCGTAAATTTTAGTCGGAGTTTGAATTCGTTGTAATCAAAATTATTATCAGTGAGGCTAAGAGAAATCTATGGCGGTTATCATTCTGGATTATAGTTGCGCCATTCTCGAGAACGGCACAACTATACACTGGATGCGATTGGCACGTCGCCCCGATGTGCGTGCGGGCGGGCTGTCGCTATAATACGCGCATATAGTGATGTCTCGCTCAAACATCGGAGCGACGCGCGAATTGCGTCCAGTAGGGACCCGTCCACCACTTCCCAGAAAAAAAGCCCTTAAATGGCTTAGGACCACTTGCATCATCCTACTGACCCGGGTCATGGGTTAACCGGTGAAACCCACCATGGGTTTCACCGGTTTTACACATGTGTAACCATGGTAACACGATGTTTAACTGATAGGAAAGCTGGTCACTTTTGCAACAGAGGGCCTACCGCAAACCACGTTCAACGTGTTGCCTCTCTGTCGCACTTGTAAATTCGTACATAAGTGTGACAGGAAGGCAAATCGTCGAACGTGGTTCGCGGTAGGCCCTCAGTTCTGCCATAAGAGATGGTCGTTGGTCATCCTTTCTCTACCATCCATAATTATGCGGTAATGCTGGTTGTCGAAAGTTGACGTTTGACAGTCTCGTCACAGAACATGGCGCCGTATGCCGCAATTATTTCAGCAGTCAAAGTCCGAGGCACTATTTTTTTTTCATTGAAATTTGTTATTCCAGCACTCTTTTCTATTAATATATTTGTAATTTTCGTAATTTGTAGCAGTTACCTCTTCTTAAAATAGGTAAAGACATACACTAGTGCAGGCGTATTCCTATTTGTCCTCACCGGGCACAGATGAGAATAGGTACACAAATAGGCTACATATACGCACACAGACGTTACATTTACAGGCGTTCTCGAGCACTCTCGGGCAGAGCTTAGTCGGGCTGTGCGCGCGTTGCTCACTTGACGTCCCCGCCGCTACGTAGGTACCTACTGTAATGTACGTCAAAATGCAGTCTCTAAGGAATGTAAACATAATAAGATGTACGTATAAACGAATCGATGTATGTATGTCTGTAAACTTATATTACCTACTCCTTTTTAAAATTCGAAATTAATACAGAAGCAACCCTAGTGAGTCGGGCAAGTTTAGGTATGTATTTTCAAGAACAACGAGAATGGACCTTCTGTTTATTTTTTATTTTGTGCTATGAATCAATCCAATCTGTCCCCGCCTCGTGTATGGCGGCGGTCACGTGGGTGACGTGGGGGGGGGACAAGGAATACACCTCGGTGCAGGTGATATAATTAAGCTATATTGAATAAAGAATACAATATATGTAATGTAATAATTATACCTAGAAGTTTTTGTAGCAAAGATGAGGGTTTGTCAAAAATACCGACATAACTGTTATATCATCGATAGGTACTTCAACTGCACACACACACACACACACACATACAAACACAAATATACATGCATTGCTACTTAATAATAATCAAACAGAATTTGAAATAGAGGTGGCAGTCAAAGAAAACTTTGTAGCCAGGGAAACGTTACTACAAACCATGAATTTTAAGTCGAAGAATTTGGAATAGAGGTGGATTGTCAAAGAGAATTTTGTAGCCACAGTAAATTTACTGCCATCTTTCGACACATGATTAAAGTGACAGGCATAGTGACAAGTGATAAAAATGCGACGGTACTACAGCCGCAGGAATGTCGGTGTTTCATATTGTCAAGCGCTCGTTTTGGCTAGGAAAAGTTCTATAGTATTTTTCAAATAGCTCTTTATCTTTATGAGGTTATAAATTGTATGGAGATGACAGCTGTCACCATACCCAAGATATGTGTAAAATACTATAGGTAAGAGGTACAAGTTCCTACAAAAAAAAAAAAAAAACATTTTGATGTAAAATCATTTAGAATGTCTAGTTGAATAATATCCTGAGTATTGTAGTATTTACCACATTTTTTATGAAGAAAATAAATGAACAACAAAACCAATTCGTGTTTTCTTTTTATTTTAACAAAGGAATTTTTATAAACTAGGCACAAGTGACAAAAAAGTTTATAAAATGTAAGAAAATTTTTTTTTAAAAAGAAATAAAATGGAGCTAAATATAACAATCACTTTTTTGACATGTTTATGTACTTAACTTAAACAATGTTTTTATTTTAAAACATGTCTGTGTTAAACTAGTTATTTTGCGAAGAAAAGTAGTAACATAAAATCCAAATCAAATTAATTTATTTTATTATTATTTGCGTTTCCTGCTCGCCCTTAAGAGTTGGTCAAAGGCGCCTTTTCAAAGATAGCATACACCAGAGAATTTGGGACGGGTATCGCCGTGGCCGAGTGGTCTAGTGGTTAGGACGTTAGCCGCGTAAGCTGAAGACGCGGTTCGATTCCCACCGGTGGACTTGGTCACTTTCATTAGTGTGTGATATCTATTTCAGATTATTTTATAAACATCAAAATGAATAAAACAAAACGTAAACATATTTTCTTTTATAATTAGGTACTATACTCTGTATCTTTAGGTATTTAAATAAAAGTAAACAAACTATTTGTACTGGTTCGGGTAGTTACAACATTTATTGGTTAACCAATCAAATACAAAACCACCTGGATCTGTCACTGAACGACCTGACTTTAACCTACATTGTTTGATCATGTAATGTTTCTACCCTCAACTAGCTTAAGGAGCCATTTGAGGGTAGATTTTGTTTACTTTTATTGAAATACCTAAAGACTATAATAAAAACCGGTATGTTAACGCGTATGTATGCCTAACTGATTTATGCGTCATCGCAGTAATAGCGTTTTAAAATACAATTCTTGGACCTTAATACTAGGATAAGGCAATGTAAAGCAGACTTATGGCGGACTGGCGTCTAAAACCTTTACTGGTGAGTTAATTTACAAAGATCGCTTCCTTAACAATCGATAGATGCATTATTTTCGTTTAATAAAACATATGAAAAGTAATACAATTTAGGGAGCTAGCGAAGTATGTCATTGATGTCACGGGTAACCAGAGGGCTGTTTTCTTCCTTGCCCAGCGAATTGGCATCGCTATACAGGACGGCAACGCTACCAGCCTACTGGGCACCCTTTTTTTTCTGTGCACCGTACCCTCCGGCACCGAGTTCACCCCCAATGTTTACATGTAAAATATGTGTATATAGATTATTTTAGTTATTTTAGTATTTCTGTAGTTATATTTTTATGTTTGTTTTACAATAAATTAATTCAGTTATACAAGTAAAGTTTACACGGCATGTTAGAAAACAACAAATACCCATTGTTTTGGAGTTCTAAAAGTTGCCATCTCAATACAAGTTTACGATAAATAGGTAAATAAGAGTTATACACTTTGTTTTTTGTTTTTAAATTTTAATTATATTAAGTGCAAAATGTATTAAATATTTTTTCATAAATATATTTACAGGGTCGGCAATTGTATACGGAAGATAATTTCTGCCAAATGTCTACCTAGCAGCAAGTAATTTTTTCTCAAATGTTTAAAACACGTTTGCTCGATTAATTTCGAGAAACAGTGAGTAGAGATTAGCACCCAAATTCCCTAAATATGACTTGTTTCTGTGGGGCTATCTATCTAACGTGTCTATCGTAACAAGGTGATGAAATGAAAATTAAACAGTTAAAAACGCCCATCCGACACAAATTTGCTGAAATTGCGATAACGGCAATTTTCCTGCTGTGTACATATGTCAGACAGTATGTTCCGCATGTATTTGCCGACCCGAATAAATAATATTATAGGGACATTTTTACATAAATTGACTAAGTCCCCCGGTAAGCCAAGAAGGCTTGTGTTGTGGGTACTCAGACAACGATATATATATAATTTAAAAATACCTAAATAAGAAAATATCCATGACTCAGGAACATATATCTGAGTTCATCACGCAAATAAATGCCATTATCGGGATTCGAATGCAGGACCATCGGCTCTACAGGCAGGGTATATACTTCTTATTTGCCCACCCTGTATAAATGTGGTCGAACCTTTTTACAGATGGTCCTAATATAAGGTTCTCTGTGTGCCGTACCAATAGTCTCAAATTATTGTTATTTTTTTAGGATGTTATATCCCGTAAGTTGTACGCTTAAATCAAGTTTCGTAGACATTAATTAGAAACAGGGGCAACCTATGCTGGCGCCATCTTTAAAAACCTTTGACAGTCGCCAACTGTACTGAGATAATTATCTTTGTTTTTTATTACGCACTAATAACCTTACAATGAAAATGTAATGGACATAACAACAATTAAAACCTTAGTAAACAAAATATGTGTAAAACAATAGTAGTTATATTATTGTGAGTATACTAAATTACAGCAACGAAACTAGCTTCCGGTGGGTTTTCATGTGGCTATTTAAAAGATACTTAGTAGCACCTCTGTACGAGCACGAGTCGCAGCCGTACGGCTTTTGGCCCGAGTGCCGCGCCATTAGATGATTCTTTAGAGTAGCTGACTGAGCAGCCTTGTAGTCACAGATGTTACACTCGAAAGGTCTGTCACCTGTGTGTGTTTTCGTGTGACTTTTTAAATTACTGCTTCGGGCAAAGGCGGCATTACATTGCTCACATTTGTATGGTTTATCTCCAGTGTGTACTCTCGTGTGTTTTTGTAAATCACTGCTTTGGGCAAAGGCGGTATTACATTGCTCACATTTGTATGGTTTATCTCCAGTGTGTGTTCTCGTGTGACTTTTTAAATGACAGCTTTGGGCAAAGGCGGCATTACATTGCTCACATTTGTATGGTTTATCTCCAGTGTGTATTCTTTCATGCGTTTGTAAAACACCCATTCTAGCAAAGGCTGCGCTACACTGTCCACATTTGAATGGTTTATCTCCAGTGTGTATTCTTTCATGCGTTCGTAAATCACCCATTCTGGCAAAGGCTGCGCTACACTGCCCACATTTGAATGGCCGCTCGCCACTATGAATTCTCAAATGTGTCTGTAAATTTCCTTTCATACTAGTTGCATACTCGCATTCAGAACAAGTGAAGTACTTCACACCATGCCGACTCTTCCCATGCTCCAGTAGAAGCAGTCGAGTATCAAATGGGCTACTGCATTTTTTACACGTGAACTCCTTCCTTGAGCTTAGGCTGTTAGCCTCTTTCAATGCAATGTGAGATTGTAGGTGTTTCTCTAAGTCTGATTTTACACAAAATGTTTTGCCACACTGGTCACATTTGTAGCAATTCACATTCGAGATCGTTTTGTTTGAGGATCTATCAACAGCCTTTGTAGGAGGAATTTCTTGTTCATCCATGTTCATTGGCAACTCAGCTTGAGATGATGAAGAAAGGTCTTGAAGATTTTTCGTCTTAGATTCAATTTGCAGTTTACGTTTATTTATATTCGCTGATTCTTTTTTCGTCCCAGTTAGAGTTTTACCTGAATTAACATCATCTTTAATCTCTGTTTTTTTCATCTGTTTGTTTTGCGATTTGGTTTTGTTTGTTTTTGGTTCTTTTTGGGTGGCTAGTAGAGCTTGTCTTGAATTAATATTTTCTTTAAGATCTGTTTCTTTCTTCTCTTCATTCTGAGTTTTTCCTTTGTTGGTTTTCGCCGCGTTTGTGGCACTAAGTCGAGGTTGACCTGAAAGGAAAACACATCAGTTGTTAGATTTTGTTGTCCTATTGAATGTAGGCATTTTATTAAATTAGCTTAATGTTAGTATGACTTACGACGGTTTGAATTTGATCCGGTATTTTTAACCGACTTCAATTTCATAGAAGGAGGAGGTTCTGTATTCGGTGGAGGCTATTTTTTATATATATATGTTTACCAATTACTTCGACACCCGTGATCCGATTTGAGTAATTCTTTTTTTATTTGAAAGGAGATATCTTCAAGTTGGTCCCATTTTAATTTGGTTCTGATCTGATGATGGGATCCATGAGAAATTGAGGGAATCACTCGTTTTTTAAAGGCACGTGTATGGTGATTTGGGTGTTTTCTTAAGCAAATCGAGCATTTTCTCTCAAAAACTATCAATTTGATGAAGTGGATCTGATGACGATGATATTTTTAAATGTATTATGTCGCCGATTACTCCGACACCCGTGGTCCGATTTCAGTCATTCTTATTTTGTTTGAAAGCAGTTACCTCCAAGGTAGTCCCATAACATTCTTGGTTCTGATCTGATGATAGAATCCATGAGGAATTGAGGGAGCTCCTCACAATTTTATAAGGCACATGTATGGTGATTTGACTGTATTCTTAAGCAACTCATCTCGAAAACTACCAATTTGATGTAGTGCAACTGTAACCTTACCACGAGTTTGACTCTACATATTAGCTGACGTGTTCGTAACTTACTTTCTATACATCTCGCTCGCACTAATAGATTGCCAGTACGAGCGAGATGCATATAACTTACCTCTTATGATTGGGTGTATTATGATTTTTGATGTAGGTAGTATTGGAAATAAGACAGATAAGGGGTAGGTGTGTGAGGTAGACGGTGGTGTGGACGTGAAGGTAGACGGAGATCAGAGGTTGGGGGGTTGAGGGGCGGTGAGTTGGTGGGTCGGGGACTGAGGGGTTAGGAGTTGAGGAATCGGGGGGGGGAGGGGGAGGAGATGAGTGGTCGGGGGATGGAAGTTGAGGACTTGGGGGTTAGGATTAGGAGTAAATGGTCTGGGGTTGAGGGGTCGGGGAATGGTGGTTGAAGGTTTGGTGGTAGGGCACAGCCAGTGGATGTCATTCCAGATCTAGAGCAGAGCCCAACTGGGGAAGTACCTCCACCTTACAGAAAACCCTACTTATAGTGTTGTGTTCCTGCCGGTGAGTAAGGTTGCCAGAGCTCAATGAGAGGGGGGGGGGGGGGGGGCTTTAGGATCGGAAACGCGCATGTAACTCCTCTGGAGTTGCAGGCGTACATAGGCTACGGAGACTGCTTACCATCAGGCGGGCTGTATGCTTGTTTGCCACCGACGTAGTATTAAAAAAATCATAAAAAAGGATAATATTTTATTTTATCCTTTTTGAAGTCGGTTTACCTTTTTTTGTAAAAAAGTTTTTATCTTATTTAATCGTCTAAGTTCCAGTTAGTATTGTAATTATCATCAACTCAACTAATTAATTCAATCATTACGTTTAAATTATAGTATACAAATACTCTCTAGAAAGTCTAAAATGTATTTTATACTCTGGCAAAGCAGCTTTGTCAGTAGAAAAGTCGGCAAAAATAGATCTCCCATACAAATACTTGAATTTCGAGCTTTTTTTTACTGTCAAAATTTAACTCGTGAAGTCAAGCATCGTTTATAAGCGTCGTTAGTGGCTCACAGCGCGGGCAGGCGCAGGGCCAGCTGTAGCGGCGCAGGTCGAGGCCGAGCCGGCCGGCGAACTCGCCGCCGTAGAACACCAGCAGCTCCGTGAAGCGCGGCACGATCTTCACCGTCCTGGAAAGGATTTTTCTCAAACATGTAATGAAATGTTGACATGACGAGTTCCTAGTTACTATAATAAACATCTATTCGAAGTAGATTGTTTTCAAAATTCGCTGGCTAGTCTAAAAAATATAGTTAAACAATACAGGTATCAGTTATTTTTTCTATCGGATTCAAAAATTTGCATTAGCTATATAACTATATTTATTTCAGTTAACATAATTTATAATTTATGAACCTCTAGGTCTTTTTGTTGTATTTTCCTTTTGTTGTGGTACATCGTTAGTATTGCATTGTTGATATGTTTATACGACTGTTTGGTTTCTAAATACTAAAAAAAAATTACTTACTTCAAATTAGGCCCGGAAATACTACATATCAGGTGGCATGATATGTAAAGCAATTTCATACAGCCTTACACACCTAGGCCTGTGAGGCAACCTTCTTTTGTTTTTAAACGTCAAATTATGGCACGTCTTGGCATTCAACCTTAAAAACCTATAAGCAAAATTCTGCCATTGTTTTTTTTCTTTTTTTGTCTTTTTTTTTTTCTTTTTCTTTTTTTGTGTTTGTTAAATAT
Organism: Cydia pomonella; assembly: GCF_033807575.1. Lineage (NCBI taxonomy): Eukaryota > Metazoa > Arthropoda > Insecta > Lepidoptera > Tortricidae > Cydia > Cydia pomonella. The sequence goes on along the minus strand of NC_084706.1, from coordinate 25,167,037 downwards.
TATTTCGGGGATGCAAAGGGGAACAAAAATAATCAAATTTTCGTTCCCCTTCTAATAACCCGAAAGTAATAATAACAATCATCATCATCATCCTATTTTTTTTTAATTATTTCATTGCAAGTTTGAGAAAAGCACGATACAAATCTCGGCGAGAAACGGGGTTGCCGGCCGCGTATCCCTACCGACCTCGCTACGCTCGGCCGTCTATATCTACTTGGCCTGCAACTCTTCGTTTCCCGTCTTCTATAGTTAGGTATGTACTAATAACATTTTCATCACACTTGCTCGAAAAAGATCTATTTCATGCAGGTGTGCTGAAGGACAAAGGCATATTTTGTTCCCGCGGGAGTTATGGATTGTGAAAAACAGCTATAGCTCCCTAGGGAGTTATAGCTTTTTTTAAATTTAAATGTCACTTATTCATACAAACCAAGTAGCAAAAATGAGTTATACTTTTAAAATACTGAATTTAATATTTTTGTTAATGTTTAAAATTATTTAATTTGATAAATTTAACAGCCGTTTAAAATATTTTTACATTATTTTCAATCGTGGCTGAATGCCGAATAGGTCTGTGCCTTCGATGCCTCACCTGCCAAGAAATTACAAAATGGCGGACGAACGTTTCAGAAACGAACGAGGAAGTTGCATTTTGTCCACATGTGGGACAAAGTAATCAGATGCAAATTTTGAGTTGTGTCCTTATGTTAGCTGGTAGAATTTACTTTAAATGATAATTTCTTTTATTACGTTCATTTGGATTTGATTTGGTTTGTTTTTTTTGGTATTTCATAGTATTTTCCTCGTGTCGGTGTGATGAAAAATCATGTGTTATACTTGGAGGCAAAGTTTGTTTAACCGTCGTGCCTTGAAACACAACGCTCAAGATTCCACTTCTCGAACCACTCGCTAGGCTCGTGGTACAATTTTGAAGTCTTTCGCTTGCGTTGCTTGTCTTTCGGGTATCAATATTAGCACGAGCGGTTAAACAACAACTTGGACCCCTTGTAAAACAAATAATTATTAAAAAATGTGAAGACATACGCCGTAGCAATATCGTTTTATTAACCGACTTTAAAAAGGCAGACGTTTTCAATTCGTTGGGATCTTTCTGGACGCAGTTATGAACAAACGTTCCAATTGGTTGAATGTCATCGATACGAAAGACCATTTTTTTGACTGAAGGACTATAATTTAATGAAAAATGTTTGTGGGTAGGAACGCTTTGTGCGTCGGCGCACTGTGGGCTCTCATTGAGATAGAAACCGAAGTTGTTATTTTTATGTTTTTTTGATTGAAATAGATTTTGCCCAGCATTGTTATAGTAACCTATGAATTTTAGACGACTTGGAATGAAAAATGTCGAGTTACGAATTTAACCTTTTCAACGCTTTTCCACACGTGTCAAGAAATGCCATGGACGCCAAAAAGTTAACTGGTGAAGAGCGAATATGAAGCTTAACTGACAATAGGAAAGTCGCTTTGACAACGTCCGCCATAGCCTTTTTAATGGTCATTGACGTCGCGGGCACGACAGACGATGACCGTTTTAGTGGTCTTTGGCGTTGAAAAGGTTTAAAAAAAATGTATGGAGCAGGAACAAGAAATCATTATTACTCAAGAACCGCAGAACAAACTGTAATATCCTCGCAGGTGGTTATAGGGAACGTGCATGAACTGTAGGAGGCAGCACAGGAGCTGTCAGATTTTTGGCGCGAAGCGTAAATGTGATGTTTATTGTTCCGATGTAGCCCACAAGATGGCAGAACCTACTATGCACAAGAAAACACTTGACGTGTAAATGTGCCTGTTTATGGTTCCGATTCAGACTACAAGATGGCAGACCCTCCAACGCGCACGGTCCCTATACTACGAATTATTTGTGATTTTTGGCATACTACATATATCCGTTACGGGTACGGATTTTTTTAAAATCATTAATTGTTTCTATGGGAAAAGCACAAAGACCAAAGTCAACTTTTTAGGGTTTTGCTCAGTGTGTTTATGCTAAGTTATAAGTTTCAGACGATTTGAGTTGAAAATAGTAGGTAGAGTAGTGATTTTTTTTTTTAAATGTATAGAACAAAATATTAAAATATCTCAAGAAATACGGTAATACCCTCGCAAATGGTTATACTACGAATTATTTGTGATTTTTTGGCATACTACATATATCCTCCACGGGTCCTTTAAAAAAAAACAAATTGTTTCTACAACTGTTTGAGAGTTTTGTAAAGTCGTTTTTTTGTTAACTATTCTTACTGTTTTCCTAAAAATGTAATATTTAGAGCCCTCGCCTGTAGTAGAGCTCGCCCTGGTACTGGAAGGCGACCAGGTTCTGCTCGGAGTAGCGCCGCGCGCAGTTGACGTATCGCATCCAGTTGGAGTTGTTGGCGTCGCTCGCGTCCACCACGTGGCACGGCTTGTTGTTGCGGTCGTAGATCTACAAAACAATACATTTCAATACAACATGTATCGATGGCGCAGGTATAGAAATGTAATACAATAGGTGCGGAGGTGAGAAACTCCTGAGATACATTGAGTTTGTCTTAGACAATGGCAGTTCAGAAAAAGATGGAATGGTTTGGATTTTATCAATGTTCTCGACCAAGGAATGTCATTTTGGACAAAGACTATACTTTACTCCGTTGGCTCAGCGACCCAAATTGAGACATTGCATCCGACACAAGACAGCGCCACTTTCAGCAATTGTCGACGCGAAGTTCGCGCAGATCCGCCTCCACCATGTCGCTCCAGCGATACGTGAGGCGTCCCATAGGACGTTCTCCTGCTAGGCGACCCATGTACGCTCTTTTCACGTTCAGATCTTCATCCATTCTCTCAAGGTGGCCCAACAAACGGAGGCTGTGAGCATTACTTTCTCCCATGATGAGGTTCACAAAACTTACTAAGACAAAGACTAAGATCTATAATTTACAAATGCCTGTAGGTTGGAACGTTTGTGTGTCTATTATAGTGCCTATTGATTTGGGTACAGTGGAGTGCATTACAGCACTCTGCAGTAGCTCGCTCGGATATATATCGGAGCGGCCAAGGTGGCCACAAATATCTGAATACGCCTCTATTATTAAGGCGTTAGTGTGTGTTCCGATATTTTTGAGCGCCTCGGCTGCTCTAATATATGTGATGGCGACTGTACTAACGTCTTCAGTGGTGGCAGCTGGTACATAGCACATACCTGCTAGTGCATACATTTGTACGATAGTTCAATTAATAGGTATTTTGATTTCCATGTAGGTCAACGTTTTGCTTGAGATATTCTTCCAGCTTAATTATAGTAAATGTAGAATAAATAGTGTTAGTGAAAACTGACCTGCCATTCGTAGCCCGAGTCGAGAGCGGTCTTGAGACGGCGACCTCGGTAGGGCCCGAAACGCACGCCGCTGGGCAACGTCAGCGTGCTAAAAACGCCTATACCCGCCCCTGTCATACAACGAGTAAATATTGGCATTCTTGGAGTTTCATAATATATATATTATCGACAGAATACTTTACTAAATAAATATCGTGTCTACATAGTACAGTTTGCAGCAAAAGTACGTACTTACCTAAAAGCTAAGCTATAGCGTTTGTCAAGACAGGAAAAGTAGACGCAGATCATTCTTAACATTTCATTTTCTGAGTGACTTTTGCTGCTGAGTGTACCCTTATAAATTTAATATCTACAAAAGATAGGGTACCTATCTACTAAAGTTTCAAAATAATTGCATGCTATGCGAATTGCATTTTCAATATTTACTTTGTAATAAAATAGGTTAATATTGTCAATGCGGCGAAGACCGTCTATCAGGCAAGTCCGTCTACTCACTCGTATGTTTATATACGTACCTACGCCACTTACAAGTTACAACTCGGTTAGTATAGCAGTTATTCATCCTAAATCTATTGCTTTCCAGTAGATATCGCTATAGGGCGAACACTACTCATTGAGTAGTACTCAACAATCAACTTTAGTCGTGTTTAGAACTTCAACGAGTGCAACGTGGTTCCGCAAAATGCATGCAAATGGTTCACTGCGTTCATCCTAGACTCTTATAATACCTTAGTTTTATCCAGTCAAACTTTATTTTGAATAAAGTACCTAATGCCGGCCTTCCCCGCATCGACTCTGCGACATTCATGGAATCTGCTTTTGATAAACTTGAGGTACCTATAATATGAGGCTGAAAATCTACATGTTCTATCTATTTCTATTTGGTCCTGGGCGGCAAAAAATCCTACAGCACACGAAATCGACGTAAATTCAGTGGATATATACGCTGAGAACTGGGAACTGGCATGCTGTTTAAACTATATTCTTCTCTTCGTTTCAGACCGCGAGCCAGGAACAATTTCCATGACCAATCGCCTCCCGGGCGAAAACTCGTAAAGTGGTTAACGGCTATGTATAATTAACCCTCGTGGACGTCAGCTGCTGCTCCGTTGGTGGGTTGAGGAACGGCAGCCACCGAAACACGTAGAAAAAATTTACTCATCGTCTCCCGTTTGATACTTTGTCAGATGATAGTTCAGATGCTATTGTTAATTAAAAAATCGTCTGCCGATTGTATCGCGGTGGTAAGAACGTCCGCTGCAGCTGCAGCTGGTCGCGTAAATATGTAATAGTAGTTTTTGAGAAAAATGGCAACATTGGTTTGCACAAACATCCTCTCACCCCAAACGCATATACCATCTCCGTTCCGTCGTGGGTAAAAAATAAGCGCTTTACCTTTTTATGATATTAATAACAAAATCATGAGACTTTGTATGTAGCATTCCATCAGGCGTTTCAAATAAACGAATTACGCAATTTACACATTACGCATACTTTGCGGACATAAAGTGGTAAGGCGCGTATTTTTTACATGTTCATGTCATCAACTGACGATCTTTCGACCACGATACAACCGGCTGACTATTTTTAATTCATGATAGCATCTAAATTAAGTATCATCTGGCAAAGTATCAGCCGGGAGGCGATGACTGACGATATATGCTCCTGGCCCGCGGTCTACCACTTTTGTCGGCCAGACCCACGGGGTTATTGATCAATAGTATCAATACGTACGTAACAACAATACTTATGTATGTACTATATTAAGTACCTACCTACTTTACCTACTCAAGTATGTATATCAACTGAAACGTGAGAAAGTTGGAATACATCTCTAACTACTCCATACCAACTGCTAAAGGAATCTAATCTTCATCTATCTAGAAACCTGGGATGTTCGAGTAGGCAAGATGCAGGAAGATTCTTGGGACAGTGAGCGCCGCGCGCGGCACGAACGCGGGGAGCCCCGTCACGGCGGGCACCTGGCACATGCACACGGAGTACCGTGTAGTAGTAACTAGCCAATATCAAGCAACATTCCTAGCTTCGGCAACAGTTTTATGTGAAACAAATTCGGTCAAATGCGAGTTTATAATTATTCCGTAATACCCAAATCAGATAACACAATTGTAGATCATGCTTCTCATGCTCCTATTCAGTCATCCAAAACGTATGCAATGCAGGGCGGATAAAGCAGTAGGAAAAACATACATTACATGGAGACTAATCATTACATTCTATAAACATGGAGATTAATAATTCATTGTTAGTACGACTCCGACATTGAAGAGGAAAAATAATATGTAGGTACAATGGAGTTGGCCCGTCGAAGTACCTACCTATTTTACAGATGGCGCCAACACAGCTTAAGTACCCTGTCAATCCCTAGAATTATGTCATGTTTTTGCGTATTGCGCTGCCCATATGCCCATGGGCGTAGGCAAGTAAAGGCAGGGGGGGGGGTAGGTGCCCAAATTTTACATACAATGTATGTCCCTCTGTGGCCCTTGCCCCCCCCAGGGCTCCAGCGATATCACCTATTCCCCCCCCCCCCCCCCCCCCTAGTTCACAAGCTCGTTACGCCCTTGCATAATGCCCGTTGCGTATACTACGCCCACACATTGCAAGTATGAGGGAAGTGAAAAACGCCTTAAACAATGTAGCTGCCACCTCTTTGGAACACCTTGCAAATCTGCTGCCAGCTATTATATTCGCCCGGACCGACAGGGCCCTTCGTTTCCTTTCTATGTCCATGCCACCCTTAAGGGCGGTCGCGATCACATGGCCTAAGTCAGTGGTGGGGCAAGTACGGCCCGCGGGTCAGTTCTAGCCCGCGGAAGGATTTTATCCAGCTCGCCGATGGTCGTTCAAAATAATTAGTATATGACCCGCGAACACGCGCGGACCCGGCGCCCTTATTTGAAACTTCTTAAAGTTTCTGGCCCCCCATAAAGAAAGTTTGCCCACCACTGGCCTAAGTACTTAAAATGATGGGTTATTCCCACTAGTTACCACCAACTCGGTTTGGTGGTAACCATTAGTTACCAGTATGGTAAAAGGTGTGAAAAAAAAAAAAACCCAGTAGTTACTACTGGCAACAATTTGGTGGTAACTAGTGGGAATAACCCAAAATGATCCACTCTCTATAGAAATACCATTGAGGCAAATATCAGGGACTTACACAGTAACATGCAACACTAGGAATAATAATTTTCACATTTTTTATTTGATTAATAGTTCAAGACAAAATTTTCATATGCTTTTTTACACCATTTTTTCCTATTCGGTTTAAAGCTCTCCTAAGGAAATTTCGGAGTATCAGTAGAATCAGGTAGCAGCCCCCAGTGTGTCAATTAAGAAATCCAACCTGAATCAGCACTTACTCTGGAGGTACTACATTATCTCTACAAATTATTTGATTGTAAACTATTTGCAATAGAGCTATTTTTCATATAAAACTATACATTTCATTTATTACAATTTCTGATCCTCCCAGATACAAATAGGGTGTTTCTATTATTTTAACTGAAAATCAGCTTCAATTCTTTTTTATGATCAATTTTATGTAAAGCCTTAAAATGTACCTTCCATTACACAAATTTATTTCATCATGATCATAGAAAACATCTATATTTTTAATACAGCAAAGTTATTGTAGCACTTGTCCTGTAATACACATAAGCCAATCATTTTAGTTTAGATCGATTATGTACCTAGGTATAGTCAATAAAAGTATGTACATTTACATTCTGTAGCATCATAGTTACACTAAACACAAAAATAATAATAAATTAAAAGTGAATATACAAAAAGCACAGACTGTACTTTATCAATGTCAAATTAGTTAATCCTAGACATAATATACCTATAGTTTGTCAAAGGGCTATCTCATTTCAAACATAGACAGAGGGAGTCATACTATCTTTGTCTTACACTAGTACTAGCATCCAAAAGAAAAGGATGAGTATAGTTTTTATTGTTCTTATTTACTGACAAATTGGTTTGACCAACTATATATGTATTGTATACCATATCTAGCAATGTTTACAGCAAGCATACTTTAATTTTGTTAATTTTTTATATGCTTAACATTCAAGTTGAATATTCACTTGTCCAAAAATCATCACAAATTATACCCAGGCTTAAGATCTAATACATGTTTTACAAAGAACTTACCTTGTCATCGGGTATAACAAGTAATGGTCCATGTATTGAGCAGTACTCATACACATAGTCCCGGCACTCAGAGCAATCTGTAACAATATATCCGGTGTATCCGGCTGCTGGCACAAGCCTATGACATTATTAGTTAGATACCTAGTAGATTCCTCATAATGGAACCCCATAACCGAGATACCTAATAAGAGGTCTTGCTTTGTATCCTTAACATTTCAAAACAACAAAAACCTAATTTTTTTGACTTAAAAGTTTGTTACTATTGGTAAACAAGTTTTTCATGAAGTTAATAATGTAAATATATATCTTAGCCTATAACATACATCTTGAACATTGTTAACTAAATACAAAAAAAAATACAAACATTGTATTTCGTTACCAGCCAGTAGATGAAATAAACTGAGATAAAACACGTTTTGTCCTAGCCTCTTGGGGTTCATTGTTTTAATATTAGTACAAATTACCTCCAATTAAATTTAAAATAATTAAATGGAACATAGTTGCTTTTGTTTTATTTCGTTCGATTTTATAACAAAACAAATTCAACTTTATTTTCTAATACCATTGTTTCAAATTTGATTGCCAATTTTCCTTGTATGGAGGGCTAGACGCTATGTATTACAATACTTAATTGTGGCCCTAGTGAAAAAGGGTACAAGTCTCTGGCAGTTTAGGTGTATAAGGGCATAAGTGTTACGTGGAACTTACACCCCTTTACACCTGCGCTGCCAGAGACTTGTACCCTTTTTCACTAGGGCCACAGTTATATTAATACAACATTATCACGTCATTTACTTACAAATGAACTCATCGAAGGGTGGCTCCTCTGGCTCGTAGTAACATACACGAGCCCGCTTTCTCAGATTGAAACGGCTCATCTTCTAGAACAACATGGAAAAAGTAGAAATCAGCTATTTAGAAGAAGTTTCTCGCTGAATCATTTATTCGTTACATTCCAGAAAACCTTAGAAATACAATTCTAATACAACACAATTACGTTAGATGTAACCTAGTGTAAAGATACATCAAATCAAATGGTAAAAATACAAAAAACTAAGTGTAGGATGAGCAATGTTCGTTAGGTTACGTACGATGTACGATTCAATTGTGAAAAATCGGTTGATTGCTAGTAAGTTTAACGTAATTACCTTTGTTCGATTAGTTGCTGAGTTCGATTATTTTTTCAACTCCACATTCGACCTGGTTCAGCGCAGTTAAAAGAGAAAAGAACTTGGTTTTAACCATGTGCCCGATCAAAATGAACGATTCCCGCCACTTTCCACTTTTTCCCGCTAACTTTTTTAATGGGTCCAAACTGTACTGAAAAGTTTCAAACTTTCTCACTAAAAGCTTCTACAAATCGTGCAACAACAACAAATGACAAGCGATTTTATACTAATAATTACCGGCTAAGTATGAG